>NW_020170418.1:0-68132 GCF_000524195.1 Echinococcus granulosus | reverse complement strand
GAGAATGTTAAACTGCGATTATGTAGGTTTATCAACTAAGGCTGCCTTTATTACTGCATTTGCGTTTTTATGACTATTAATTTTATGCTTTAAATTCGCAAACTACATCCTCTTTTTGTTGATTAACAAATGCGAATCCTGACATTGTGGACGTCTCGCTTTTTAGTCCTGGTCTTTTGCTTACACTTTTTTATCTGACTTTCCCACATGGCTTTATTTATGCAGTTTACGAATGCTTTCAAATGCAGCAATCCTGTCTGCTTAACCCACTGCCCTATTTCCTTTTGTCAATGTCTGTATCATGTTTACACACATTGCGAAACACCCACTTCGGTTGACAGAATGCCACCTGAGTATTTTAACCATTTTATGGCGGGTTTGTGCTCATGCTGAACTTGGTCCGTTTGTTTCTATCCATAGCATTGACATAGATGGAAAGATGTTTTATTAATGCCCATCTTTTATAATATTTGGGTTCCCTTAGGGACTTTTACAAAGATATTTTTTTTAGCCTAGCTGGCGTTATATTCCATGACTTCTGTCACATAACATTTTTTAAAGCCCAAAGCATATTTTAAAGATGTGCCTTAAGGACGCTATCAAATTTGTCGAGTTTTACCAGACTGATTAAGCTAATACCCATCAGCGTATTTCGTGGTACAACCCAGAAGTGGTTGCAATATTGAAATATCCTATTAATAGTCGTAGCTACTAACAATTGTAATTTTTAGCTTGGTGGGCAAAGCCATTGCAAACCGATTTTGTCAGTTTTACTGGTCCGAGAAAGGCGACGCCAACAACTACCACTCAATGAGTACACAATTAGGGTGTCGAATACAATGTGGGAAAAATGTGGGACAATCCGGGCAACTTTCATTATCAAAATGCCCGATTTCTTTAATCCCACGACGGAATTTTGGGTCCTCAGGTTTTGTTGTGATATCCATCGTTTGGATAGTGATATGAAATCGGTAAGATTTTTATGCTTTATAATGCGAAATCATGATGCTTACAAGGTCGTAAGAATTTATTATGAAACCTATGAATGATACTGGATAATCAAGCAGAAGTTAGACTGTGTTTCATCCATGAATATATCATCACTGACTAGTTTCCCTAGATCACAAGCTGTTGCTATCCCGAAATGGGTGAAGTGGTATCCGGCTCGATAAGGGGAGCCGTGGAGGGTTTACTGCAAGCTTTGGAAAAGGACACGAACTCAGTACCACTGAATAAAGATTTCCAATTCTACCCTAATTGCTCGGACGAACTGGTGAGCATAATTGGTAGAAATATAGTGACAGAGACCATCGAGACAGAAGGTATCGTTTTTTAAATGCCATTAGGATTGTTAAACTGAATTTTTAACAACGTGGTCTCTAACTTCCAGCTCATTATTTTACCTTTAAGATTGCGACCCAAGTGGTCCGACCGGAGCTCCTGATGATGAAGATGAAGATACAATTACTGTGAAAGTACCTGCTCACGCACAGCAACTTGTTTGTCGGCTAGCGAAGCATTTATGGGATTCGAACAAAACCGATCCCATTATCATTATGCCTAGCAGCACCAAAACTGCTGGTCACCTTCTACACCTACCCGATCACCCATCATTTTTGTGTTCCTGGGATGGAGTTGACTGCGGATTTGGTCTTTATTTTTTACCAAATTACAAGAATTTTATTGTTGTTCAAGGCAGAAACTTTATGGGCCCAAACATAACGATCTTTTATCCACCTAGGAGTGGATTGCTTGCCATTACGCCCTCAGTCCGGATGAATTATATTCAAAAACTTACTGTTGCAAATCCTAAAAACCTAGCTATGCCTCTGCTAGAACTTCCACTACCGGAATCCCCCACAACTCCTTTGAATTTTGATGAGTTTGTATTCCTCGTGATGACTCTTCGTGAAAGTTTCACGAAACCAAATAGTGGAATCTCATCTCAGAACTCTCGGAGGGTCCCCATGTTGTCAGCTGCATCGCAAAATACGGGGACTGATGAGAAGCAAAGTCAATACGAAATAGTGGGCTCTGGTACTTCTTTTCTGAGAGGGGTAGATGGGGCCACACAACGAATAGCTTGGACAATTAGCGATGTAGGAACTCAACAATTTGGATCATTCAGAGGTTATGTCACTTTACCCCCTGTTGTAGCTGATCAAGGGGTACCGTTTCAGCAAGGACTTCCTCGGACAATGATTAAGGTGAGTTTGTCTTAGCTAGATTTGAGAAAATATGATTTCAAAAAACGAACACTTTAATGAAATTTATGATCCCATGTGACTGATACCTCCCGAATTTGTTGTTCATGTTATATTTGGGTCCTAGAAATTTAGTTAAACATTATCTAGGCATTGCCGATCTCCACAGAAAAATGCAATGGACAACCGACTTCTCAGCCTAATGGGGCGCATCCTATTTTGTTGCCAACACAGGCCTCGATAATCCCAAACGCCTCTGCAACAGCAGCTTCATCATCCAAACAAGTACGAAGAGCATTTTAAATTCAAAGGAAACCCCTACTTTAGCCCTAGCATTTCCGTGCTTGGAATTGCGTTTTAAATACTAGTGACTTCAATTTTATTGAGGAGGAATTTATGTTTATCTACCCATCCACTATGCTATTTTCTTGATTGTAAATTCGAGTTGGGGTAGCAAAATTCTTTCGTCTGCCTGTAGTAGTCATTTCGTTTTCGTCTGATTACTTTTAGCCGGTAGTTTGATGCATCAAGGAATCGTTGTGCTTACCCTAATCGCTTCTATTCAAATCTTTGACGCCGACGCACGCGCACCCTCAAATTTTTCCTAACAGTGTGTGCTACTATTGAAGTTCTACTCCTTTCACCATAATAACTATTATCGCCCATGCCTCTAGTCTCCTATTTGTTTACTAGACGACAGAACAGGTCAAGGCTACAGGCCCTTCCCCAACTACATCACGATTTAGAGTGAGTCTTTGTGGACTGTTTTAATGAACTTCTGTTTTTGTACTCAGGTTCGAATTTTTCATCCATAAAATAGCAATATATTGTGCGAATTTTAGTCGACTTTGAGCTGGCAATTCGTATTAGTAATTTCTTGGGTTGAGACATGATCGGGAACCGTGCTAAGAATATTATCTAATTTTTGACACCAAATTGGCATGAATCAGTCGATTCTTCAATGGAGTATCAAAAAGTGAATGCTTCCTTCTCCATTCTGATATTACTAATATAGATTTTAGACACTGCATTCCTAATGATAGGTAATTAGACTGCCAGAAAGTGAGAGGGAGACAAATTGGGGACTATACCCCGAGTCTACGCAAGAAGAGTCTACAGATCCGCCACTTCCTCCAGCGATTTGTTCGATACCCCCTCCAGCAATTTGTCCGACACCTCCTCCAGCGCCGACGGGTATTCCGGCCCCGGTAGCATCGCTGCCACCAGGGTCGGGACATACACCACGAAGTCAGGGCCAATCAAAACCTGTAATAAGTTATCAATGCCATTCTTGTTTTTCACTTCTTTGTATCCTCACTATCGTACTGCAATGCTTAAGGCTTTGGAGACTCGATCTCACTGCCATTTTGATGCCAAATAAAATCTGCCAATAATGCTTAAATAAACCAAAACTATTATCTATAAAGGCGGATCTAATCATGGTAGACAAGCTGCTTTCTGTGCCACCGCTCACAAGAAATGGGAATGGGCTCTATTTTTGCTACTGTGACTTTAAAATGTCTGATCGCAATTTGATTTGTTTCTCGCACGTATACTTTAAGGTTGCCAGGCGACAAAGTTTGCAATATTCCAATTATTTACCGAAGCAGCACCTTTACTCTCCCATCGCCGAAAAGAGACCAGATTCATCATTACAACAAAGGGTAAGTTGATGTACTTTACTTACCTTGAGCATTTATACATTAATGCCGCTAATACGTATCATCATTTTAATGCAATCCTACTGATATCCACATGCAATATTCAAGGGTTACTTAAGTCTCTATTCAAGCTTCCGTGACAACTCTTGGTGCAGGTTTTTATCAATCCGAAAAATTTAACAATTGCTATAGACGTAATTCCTGTGACCAAAATATGAAGTAATCATAACTTGTTTTAAAATTTACCAGCCTGTAAGACGGACAGAAAGCGAAAGGGTCCCGAAGTCTTCGGAAGATGCTGAAAAATCGCCATGCATACCCCCAAATCCTAATTTGACGCCATCGGGGAGGGCCCAGTGGACTGTACGTTCGAATTATTTCCCCTATTTGTCCTCATCTAGGCCACTGTAATATACCACGCCAATATTTTTTTATAAAATTGAACATTTCTAATTGTTAAGGCTGAATATATGGGTTCAGGTATTTAGTTGGTTTCCACAACCACCACCGTTCATTCGATCCTTGTCTACGATTTCAGAAGAGACGAGACATGAAATAGGTGCTGAAGTTCTTCTGAGGAGTGAAGGTATTTGCAACTATACTCAGCTACTTTCGCCAAGCCCCCTGATTTACCCAAATGTGTAAGTACACCCACTCGCCAAACCTAAAATGTTCTTCTGTTTTACCAGATGAACAGTACATACCTCGACCATCTTTTGTTGTTCTCGACTCCATAAGTACTCAATAAAACCCTTGCTTTTCATAAGTGACATCCTTCAATAGGTGATTACATGCTCACGAGCACTACCCATGCAGACTCCCGTGCAACAATGTTTATTTCGTATCTACAAGATAGATTGACTTCCTATCGGGCCCTGTGTCAACCCGCTTTCACCTATACTGTTAAGTAGTCCTAGTCAAACCTTACTACGCAAATTGAACTTAAGGGACCACTGGCTACTAACTTCCCATGCATTTTTCCCAAAGTGAATCAGTTGAACGTGTTCCGGACCCACCCGCTCAAACGTGCCAACCACAACTACCACACATCTTGAGTTTCATTCTCGGCAGTATTATCCTACGCTTAATTCACCTATACGTATACCCATCGTCAACTACCAAGGCAGAGAAGTCGCTCTGCTTATCACCTACTGTTATTGAGCTATGTCCCCCTGAAAACTGTTGCGTTTTACTCAAAGGAACGTCTCTCTGTTTTCGTTTATCCAGTTGCAGAGAATAAGATTACTGCGAATTTGCTTCGCCGTTTATTTTGATTAAGGTGGAGATGATTAACCTCATTTCATGCATTTGGGAATGTGACTGCTCTGCCGGCATCATTCTTGGAAGCATCATGGGAGGACGGTGATGGGGCTGAGTCCGGAAAGACATAAAAGATCTGAAACTAGAAATCCTCATAGATTGCAATAGTGGGTCATTGATGCTTATTAAGTCACACATGGTTAAACTAACAGTTAGATCGAGTTGGGTTATCGAATGGACGGGGAAGCATGAACGTGGTCCGTGATTTGGCACTTCGGCATCCACAAAATTCGTGGTGGATAAGATCTGGGGATTAGACTGAAACAAACGACGGCGCAAGTACCTCGTTAAGTATTCAGCGGGTCTGGAGTTTTTGTGACTGCGCGTACTGCTGCTATTATGGTTTAAGGAGTATGTGCGAAAGCCTTGGCTATAAATTAATAATAAGTGGTACAACTCCGCAGATAAGACAGCCTGCTTACTGTGTCATTCGAATTGTAAATCAGTAAATCAGAAATCTTTCGAAAAACGGGCAAATTTTACAGCCTGCCATGGATGCAATATTCCAAAGAATAGTAAATCATACTGGTACGCTTTAAGTAATGGACAACCTGAAAAGTTAACTTTAAGCTGAAGCTGTTTGGGTGCAGCAAGTAGACAGCGAAAAAGAATGTGGTAGTTGAGTTGTGAGAATTCTACACAGATAACATAATTCATTTCAATTCAGTACTTCAGGAGAATACGCTGCTTTGAATGTTGTGATAGAAGGCGCTACTCTGTAGACAGTAAATCACTTACTTGACGATACAAGCTGCCAGATTGGAACCAATTCCGAACTAAAAGAGTCCATGAGGAACCTGAAATTAGTTAAAATAAGTGTCGATTCTGCTAACACTTAAAGTTTTACCTTTATTAGCATCATGAAGGATTGGAAGGGGTCGTAACCAAAGTTTGCCCAGAGCTGATCCAAAGCCCTCTTTCCAAAAACCCAAATTCAAATAAGTGCTAAAGTAGACAAATCGTTCTATAGGCGTCGACAAGTGCGCAGGCAAGACGGCAAGTACAAAGAAAAATCACCCAAATGGCACGTAGAACACCATCATCCGTTGAAATCGAATTCACGAGTTGGAATAAAGTTGTAAGTTTCATGATATCGAAAGTCATGTGACTGAAGTGCTATTGACATGGCCCAGACGAAACGAGGCTTGTTTGTCCAAATGTCTTGTAATAAGCCCACCTCGTACCAACATCTTGGCAGCGAAGTCCTCCGCCTCTACCCATAGCCTTTCAGCCCTTCCATGCGTTGATAATCAACTACTTAACACTAACATCCCTTAATATGTCTACAGGGGCGATTCTGAGAGCTACAGCCCTCATCGAATTATACACTGCCATTCTGTAATTTTGCTCTCCTTATTTGCAGTCTCATTTCAGTGAAATCGAATGCTATGGTCCATTAGTGAATGAAAATTGATCTGCTAAACAGTAAAGATATCATTCGAACTATCATGGTGAGGAACACACTCGGAATGGGAAAGAAGGCACTGGAAACGGAAAACAACATCACAATAATCATTGCTTTCTGGCTGGTGATAGCGCAGAACAAGCTCCTGCTGGCCATCCCCTGAGAGTTGCAGGGAATTAAGTACTTTCATAGCGTATCTTCGAACACTCTGAGCTCGTAAAATCTAAAAGGGACGGAAGCCAAAAAATGACCTAAGGAAGTAAAAACGAAAAATGAGGCGAAGTTTAAGCAAATTAGATTTGCTAAAGAATGTACGACGCACAAACCTGCCATCAAGCATTGGATCCCCAACAACACTAACACTTAAACACCCGAAACTGGTGGCGCATCACCGTTTACTCAAGAGCTTCATTTTACTCCGATCATTAAAAATTGTTGGTGTAATCCAAAACATACCTTTTACTAATCCACTTTCTTCGCTCGATGGAGTTTAGAAGGATTTTTGTACTACAAGACCTTTGCGGCAATCGCATCCCAGACGATGAGATCATAAATTTACGCTATGGTGACGCAGTATATTTCTAAAATCGCACTTTTAGCGTAGCACTATATAAACTGGAACCAGATTTTTGCTGACGGATATAAAAAGTGGAGGTGCTAACTGATCACAAAAAACATCCTATACCATATATCTTTCCCAGTATTTAGATGCTTCTCACTTCCAATTTTTCTCCATTAACTCCAAGTCTCTTAGCACGCCAAACCGATCACTATTACACTTTCTGAACGAACATTATTACAAAATGTTTGAGAATTCTCAAGTATTTACCTTAGCAGGAGTTCCAAATACAAAGGCTGATTTGAAGGCTTCCGAAGGATAAGCCTCTAGCTGGAACAGATAAATGCTGATCGCAGCGTATAGAAAGTCCTTTAGCACTTTACGCCCTTAAAAAGACCATTAAAATGGTAAAGCATCTTACCCAATGAAGAGCCGCCTGGCTTTGCCTGCATCGCGAGATAAAGCGGTCAATTCCTTGTCATGTGCGACACAAGTGTATGCTAATGACAGATCCAAGTTTTTTATAACCCGTCCTGCAGCAAGGAAAAATCGGTTCATTGCAAAAGACACACGGGACCGTGGTATGCCAGTGTTGAAGATCCAGGGTTCATGACCTTATGGTAATGGAAGAACTGCACCCACACTAACTATAACAGGAATCAGGCCTAGAAAACAGCCGCGCAGTAAATTTGCGCAAGATGTTTGTTACAAATGAGCGCAACCACAAAGGTAAACGTAGGTAAAATACCACCACTAGCATATAGGTTCACACATATACGGATGTACAACCTGACAAGAAAACTAAAATAAGTACCTTAAAGTTTATTAAAGCAAAAAATGTACAATGTTGGTAGAAATTGAAGTAAACCACTTAGCCCCAGGCTTGCGATTTACAATATTGCAGAATCAGTGTCCCTTCAGTACTGAAACAGTCAAAAAGAGTGCCTAATTCGGTATCCAAAGGAGGCGTGAAACTGGATGAAACAAAGATGAAAATACTGTCTTGCTGTGGAATAAGGTTAAGGTATTTAAATAGGAAACTTGTCACCGCCGATAAAGTATCAGATCTGGCTACCTTCCACTTAGACTTTTTCATGCATGGTGCATCACCAACAGGCTTAAACAGCACCTCAATCTTGGTTTGCTCTTTGGATGGACCCTGAATGACTTCTTTGCTGAGAGTTGCATCAACAGCTGCCTCAGTCATGAGCCAACGCGGTGGATTACGCCACTGAAACACGGGCTACATCAGCCCCAAATGTGGTTTTGGGTTAACGTCGTCCTTTTTGCAGTTATCGTAACACAAGGACCTAAATTGTTTATTAATTCTAGGCAGATTAAGCGAAGAAAATTAAGATTAATTATGCTTTCTTGTTTTGGTTGGTGTCGATTTTATTTACGGAGTCAGATTATAAGGAGGTGGATTTGAAGGTTATTGCATAGGCTGACCTGCGCGCATGCAGCGATTTGTTCACTTCTTCGTTATAGGACTAACTCTAGCTCTTGCAGATCACTTTGAGGAAGAGTTACTCGTTAGGGACTTGGGTAATGGCTTCTCTGGATTCCACTTCAATCTTGTTACTCGCAAAACTACGAGTGGTGGTAAAGATTGAAATTGTAATTCCTTTGTAAATTCAGACCACAATTTTCACCTATTTCCAAAGTCACTATATTCTATAATCTCAAAATACAATGTTGATGAATTCCATTTGTCAATAGTGCAGGGATTTTGGGACAGATTAAAATGGGGCCCATCGTTTACACCTACTGCATCTGGGGGTGCTGAAATATGGGCTTGGTTCTCTCCCTCAACATCCGAGTAACTTTGCTTTAGCTTTATCTCAGAACCTTACAGTGTTGACAAATCTTGGGCTTATTTTCTTGAGGCCCTTTCTGGTCAATTCTGTGCCTCATTAAGTCAACTTGGCTTACCTCACAGCTACATATCACCATTAATGTCTTATCGCCCCTCTGGCCTCACCCAGCAGCTTACTTTTAACAATGCCTCCGAGATATTCCGTTACGCCCAGCTTCCTCACGAAGAAGTTTGTACAGAAAATCTCACTCCTTGGTCAAAATTGTTGCCTTGTAAAAAATTAGGTGGTCTTGCCAGTATGCTCAAACCCAAGTCGATTTTTAAGGCTGCTTACAATGCTATGTATATTGGCGTCCGAAGAGTTTGTTCAGTAAGTCATGATTACTTCTTACGTTGTATTTTAGGGTTCTCAATGTAAACAATCATCATTAGAATTAAGGCAGTCTCTGACATTTGTATTTGATCGGCGTTACTCATATAGCTCTGTTCAAGGTAATGCATTTTTGTTTCGTAATTTGTATTCACCCTGGTATAGAGTCGTGGTCACTTACAGGTCTTCTGGGTGGCCGGATTAACAAGTCGTGCCAAATTGCACGTCGAAGTGAAATCATAATTCTTCATTCTCAGTCACGTCTTGATTTGAAACCTTCTGGATCATCCTCGTTAGTCAGTTGGGACAGTCATCGAGTACTCGCAGTCTACACACCTGCACATGACTTTGCCAACGACCTCACCATAACCTCTGTTCCTCCTGTTGAAACATCACGATTCTCGACTGGGACGGGGGATAGTATCTCCGTCATGAAATATGCCACAGGGAGGGGCGATATTGATGGCGGGGTGCGAATTGAACTGTGCAATCATTTAAGCCTTCCAACGCGTGCCATTTTACTTGATTCCTCTCCTTGGTATGCTGAGATCTACTTCAGTAGTTTGTCTGTCGCCTACCAATCTGAGATGAATGACGCCCCAATCAACATGGCACCAGGTAACTTGTGATCCTGCTCAAAATAACATAGCGGTTCTGTTTTAATCCGCCTTCCGGTAGCGCTTTCAAATTGTCATCCAACTCATTCATCAAAACTTTTCTTTAAGGTTAATTCGATCATCAACTGAGCTTTGCTGTGCCTCTAGATGGTCAGTAGGTTCGTCATCCAATCGATATGGCATCACGCTTGATCACTGTTTCCTCCTAGTTGCTGTCATTTCCACTTTTACAAATATGTAATAGATGTCATTTGTTTTGCTCTTGTTCTATAAAAACCAGTAGTCTTGCTTTTGCAAAATTCACACCACTGACCCTACCGCCTAGTGTTTTGCTTTGGTTTTAAGTTGTTGGGTTTTTATTGTCCCATTTACTTATACACTTTTCCCCTATCCAAACAGATAGGGTAATATTCCAGCCCAGCGTTCAGCTAGAGCAGATGGCCTTTTTGGAGCTTCTGCTTACTCTTCCTTCGAGAGCTTGCGTCACTGTTTCTTATGCTTTCAAGAAGATTCTCATGCATTGGAATGAATACCTCCCCGATGCGAATCACGGCATCTTCTTGCCTGCCGCTACTGTCATTTACCAGCTCTCCCCTGACCAACTCAACCGACAGCGGGCTGCCAGCAACCCTATCACCTGGGAGTTGTCGTTGCCTCCACGGGCCAGCACTTACGCCGAATACCTGTATGTCAATTTTTTCAGCCATCTCATTGAAGCTGAATTCTTCTGTAAGGATTATTAAAGCAGCAGAACATGCACAAGAAATCGCTATTAAGTCTACTCTTCCCCTTGTTAATAAGCAGCGTTATTCAAGTCAACGGTATAGCACATGTAATGCGAGTTAGCCCTGGAGACCTTATAATGCATGCCAGTCTAAAAGTACTTTTATTATCAACACAGAACGCCTAGGAAACTATCGCTAGTGGCATGCAGCAATACTTGCATCACTTGTTCCAGTAAAATTGAATCACGAGATACTTCGGATGCTTGCGAATAAATATCCGCCACGCAAGTAACGAGCCTTCTTGTGCTTTTTCCACAGCTTATATTCATATTACTTCCCTTTTTTCAGTTCTGCCGTTAATCACACGGAGCTTGAGATAGGCGAGGGTTTTGTGCGGCTGTACTCCGAGACGCCACTCATTCGCCTCCCCGTGCCCGATTTCAGCATGCCGTTCAACGCCCTCTGCTTGGTCTGCTCCGTGGTCGCATTGCTCTTCGGCGGAGTGCACAAACTCACTACTTCAGCCATGGTACCCGTGATTGCCGAGGGTGATGAGGAAGTAGTCGACAAACCCCCCATCGTTCGGCTCTGCCAGAAGTTGAAAGCTGTACTTCGGTATGTGCGTGGACAAAAGCATTCCAAATCGGACTAGCAACTCTTCGTGACTGCGTCTTTTTTCTATCTGGCTGTGTTTTTACGGAGCATTTTTGAGTAAAATTCTCTTCCAACTCTTGTTTGGATTTTAGTCAAATTGAGTACTTCATGAGGTCATATCTTGTAATATGATTCGTGGGGTTCGGTTGTAATTGCCTCTGTCACATGAAAGTCGAAGTCAGCACGTTTATTGAGGTCATTACCCCCTAGCCCAGAGTACTATTCGTCCCCGACGGTTTACAACACGGTCATCTCTGAAGCGTGTTGGCGACTGGCATGAGTCATCTCCGATTTTTGTGTACTTTGGGCTACGAGAAAAAAATTGATGTGAGCTGATCTTGTAGGCCCGACCATATCCACAATATTACCGCACCAGCCGCATTTAGTTCTAAGCTCAGGGACACGTGAACTTAGGTATATATTAAAGTTGACAAATGCCATCTCGATCTTGAAGAGAAAGGTGTTGAAAGTGGTCATGCAAAATATGCTATTGATTCGGTGAATGATCTATTTTAGAAACAAAAATCACCCAGAACTGTCGCCGTTCTCACTGTCTGCTCCTCGCCTACGCGTGTTTACATTCTTGAACGACATCATTCGCCTTAGTAAAAAAATTAGCGAGTGACTACGATTACCAGCTGTGAGATTTATTCAACTCACATGACAAGAAAACGATATCCGTTTGGCCCCGGCATCAAGAGCGAAAAGGATGTCTCGTCAAGTGTCGATTGCAATTTTTTGGATATTACAAATTCCCATCAGTAAATCTTACCCTAGCTCTAGCACGTCATGAATCACTCTAAGGAGACGGACTATCTCAATACAAGACCTAGAAATAACAACACTTTTGGGTCTAGGACAAAGCTGGCGGCAGCTCAGCAGACTTGTCGAATCGGTGAGCCCCTCCATGACCCTCAGATCCACCGAAATATGCAGACCACGAGAATGGAACACTCTACCTTCTATCTTACCACGGTCTCAGAGGCGCCACCCACACTATAGATTTACCTAAGTTCGCTAAACTAGTTCCATCCGAACATTATCATTGGTTAAATTATAATTGAAGTGATTTACTCCAGACCCTAAAACAAGCCATATATTCGCCGGCCAACCACAAGATGTTGCAGAAAGCAAAATGAATGTAGTCTGAGGAGCCACCACTCCACCTCGTTCAAAAGTAACCTACAGACCCACCAGCCACAAGTTGAGAATAGCAGAATATACTCATCATGCACCATTGAGAGTACACTGCGAAGGTCTTAGTATCGATAAAGCACAATTTCATTGATACAAGTGGACATAGAATTAAGCAGTACGAATGTTGACAAATATTTATCAAGATTTTAATGAAGGAACGTATTAAGTTTAAACAGTCATCGATTGCAAACTATTTCGGGTGAAAAAAAGAACAGATATACAGGTAGCAATTTCGGCTTTCTAAGTTCGACTAGAATTTTGCCTTCAGTGCCTCAAGACGACTCCGAATGGCATTAAACTGGAAAGTACCCCCAGAGTTACTGAAGGGATCGCGCATAGGCATTTTGTCTTTCGCAGCTCCATCTTTACAAGCTTGAAGATAGTCATCATATTGCTCCAAAAATGTGATTTTCATTATTTCGAAAAGGTCATCTGGAAAGCTAGCTTTCCGTTCCATAACGTCACAAACGGCACAGCGAAGAGTCTCGTGCTTGATCATTTCGTTGTAGTGGGCCGAGGCCCTCGGATTGGATGTTTGTTCGTATCCTGGTTCATTGTAGTAAGGTTCAGCATTCAGGAGAGATTGAATAGACAGTAAGACAGATGTCAGATTTTGTATGGGTGACCATTGAGGACCTGACCATGTTCCAATAATACTAAGACATACCTAAAATAGCGAAGCATAATCTTGAGCTCTCGTGCCTAGACTAAAAGGTACTTCTAAGTCGGGTTTCTACCAATCCGAACCAAAAAAGGAATAGAAACAAAAATAAGGAGTACCTTTCCACTTGCATAAAGATTGGGGCCAAATCGGACAGTTCCTCCACCCGTGTTGATGATGCGTACTTTAGGCGGACTCAAAGGATAATCAGTAGGAAAGGCAATAAGAAATATGAAAAAACCGCCTTCGTAAGGAGTGTCAGCAGGACCATTGATGACGGCGTAAACTTTTCCCAGATTTTCGGAACACGGAGTAACGACAATACCCTCCGGTGGATCTCTAGAATTGCCTTTATATTTCCAGTATCTTACTGGTAAAATTTTCTCAGGTCCGTCTTTATTCGAGTTTGAGCACTGGGCATCAAAGCACAATCTCCATTGATTGTAAGGGGATCCCAGTTGGTAACTTCCATCATCTAAGTAGTCCCAATGCTTCGAATGCTGACCTACGAACTTCAGAAGATCGTTCCTGTGGTGGTAAATTAAAACAAACTTCAAAGTAAAGTTTGTTATCTACTCATTGTTTGATCTTAGGCAGATGTAGTTTTTTGGCACTAATTTAAAATTAATGCAAAGTAATGCTGGGTACTATATTTTGCACTTACCTGAACACGCCTCTGTAAAGTGAGTGAAAAAGGATAATTTAGAATTATTACCCAATTAATCACTAATTTACTAGTTTTAAAAGCATAAGTAGCCTTTGCTGTTCAGTTTAATAGACATTAGGAAATACCCGAGGGTCCCTCAGTCGCAGACGCGTGCAGCATCTTGATGTTCAAACTGTGTTTAACCACACGGGCACCTCATCATTTACACCCTCGCTTTGCGCCATGCGCTAGGCGGGCCATTGGCGCTCAGGTTTCTCCGCAATTTGACAATGTGCCTCCCTCCAAACGCCTTCAGCTTGAAATTTAGAAAGACTAGGAGCTTTTCACAAACGTCTATTTTCTTGTTCCATATATTCACAGTTACTTGATTTTTACATACACTAAAATTTACTGGACTTTTGACCATCGAGTCTGGCTCGGCCTTTTTCGCACCTGACAAGGTACCACCCCAGCACTATCTCCCGTCATATTTAAAACATCGTAACGATTTACCGATACAACCCCGCAGCAGCCAAACCGGTAACAGAACTCCAGCAGTGCCTCAGGCGATCTAACCAACACTCCTCATCTCTTGCTCGACCTCGCACAGTAGTAACACCAAGTGGCTCCCATCTTGTTTGAAGTTCCTTAGTCACTTTTATGCATACTATTACCTCTCCCACCCTAGGTCCAAAGAGAGGGCATTCTGTAGGGCTTATCCGATACCAGTGAGACGGATCCCGATAAGATTCTTGTCTAGGCGATGTTTCACATCTACTAGGTATTTTTGAGGCCTTCAGCGGAACCAATGTTGCAGACACCTGACTACACAATACCACAAAACTTTCACTTACAAATGGAGCTTTTCTCGAAAGCCATGAAGTAGTATTCGTGCGAGTGATTTTACTGATATTTTGCGAAATGAAAAAGGGTTGGCAACAGTATACGAAAAGTTTAATTGATAAGCACGATTAGCACGGGAACCGGAAAGTTAGACTGCCATTTGCATGACAATCTTTGGATGTGGATCATATCCAACCAGCTCGAAGTCCTCTGCAATAAACTCGTCAATTTCCTTAACCTCCCGTTTGATCAGAAGTTTGGGAAATGGCCTCGGCTTTCGTTTTATCTGCGGAGTGATGAAGAAGAATACGAAAACTGATACTCGGCCTTGTGGTAAGCTTAGTGATGATGTGAACACTAGGAAATCGTTGCATGTTATAGTTAAACTTTGCAGTAAAAATGGTGTGTGTGAAGACAACCAGTGCAATTTTAAGCCATCGTCTGCCTTCAGTTTAATTGATGACGAAAGAGTACAGGTGAAATTCTTCTACAACATTACACACCTGCAATTCGAGCGCCTCCTGGTGGTTAGTGTAGATGTGACAATCACCAATAGTGTGGACGAATTCACCAGGCTTTAGGCCGGTGACGTGCGCGATCATCAATGTCAGGAGGGCGTAGCTGGCAATATTGAACGGTATACCCAAACCCTAAAAGATCCAAGTCAAGACTGGCGCAAAAATCGCATCTAATTTGCACATACCTTTGTTACGTACTAAACGGTGTACTTAAAATGAAATAATGTTTTCATTTTGCAAAATCGTTAAAAAAATGCGTCTTAAACCATTACTTTAGTTCTCCTCAATATTTTCCAACAAACAATCAGTGTGAAATTGCTTCACTTCGGATTTCTGACCTTTTGAAAGGTTAGCGGTTATTATCGCTATTCGGCGAAGTCAAAAAGGCAGCAGCTCAACAATTGCCCACAAAAATCCTTAAAAATACGAGAGCACCACATCCCATACTTCAAAACGAGGGGACAACGTTCGAAAACTACTAAAGATAACCTAACGCACAATTACGTCATCCCCCGACCTTGAGGGTCAAGGCGCGAATGTCGTGAAAATGACGTAGTTACAAATTTCATTGGTGGATACAGGCCCCACATGGGTGGAAAGCCGCAGTTGCTAACGCAGTGGGAACCAACTAAACTCACAATATCACCGGATCGCTGATACAGCATGCAGGACAACTCCTCGTTCGCAACGTAGAACTGCACGAGGCAGTGGCACGGTGGCAGCACCATTTTGTGGAGGTCTGAAAATAAAAGAACTCATGAACTGAAACGACGGCATTTCAAAACCACGGTAGACTATGCAAAACATTCGATCCAGCACCTAAATCTAACTCCCTAATACCTTCCATAACTGTGAGCATAGATATGCTTTAAGTTGTCAATGAGTCGAATCACGTCGATAAAATTATAATATTTCTGGCATTCATTGTGTTAAGCACAGGTTTCCTCATCGCAGTACAGACAAACAAATCAGCACAAAGGTAATCCACTGGACTTTAAATGGACCCAATAAAGCTGACCTTGCGCGCGAAACTAATTTACTTGGTTGTGGTAGGGCATTAATACCAAGGTGGTCATACGACTCATCCAATAAAAGCTCATAAAGATTCACTCGACAAGCGAAATTCAGTCAACCAATGAACACTACACACTCCTCTCCATCCTACAGAAAATGATTCGATAGTTCACAGAAAAAACAAGGACGCATACCCTCCGTTAAGTGCATAAAGTGAGATAGAGAAGCTTTAAATTAGCGTTGTTCGGTGGGGACGCACCTCTTGCATTCCACGCTACGAGGAGGATACGACGATCCCAGGGGCGCTCACGAATAAGTTTGATGCAGTTGGCCAACTGGTCAACCCCCTGTCCCGAGTAGTCCGTTTTGCAATCGATGTAGTCAGCACCGCAGTGACGCCATTGGAAGCCGTAGACGGGACCAAGGTCACCTGAAATGACGAGGCAGGCGTGACTATGGACTCAAACCAAATCTCACATCATAAGTGACACAGTTGAATACCATCTCTCCCCTTCAGAATCAGTTACAAAATACTTGATTTAACGCCAGCAATATTGATGAGGTAGCACGTGTAAATGAAGGCGAGCGGAAACCCCGAGGCTCAAAGAATTAACGTGATACGCTGTTAACTCACGATCATGAGTGCTCAATAAACTACACTAAAATCAACTACTAATTAATATCGCCCAATAGCGGAATGCCCCGTGCAACCTGTTTCACCCAAATTTCCAATTCATAATCACTAAGATTTACTGTTTATTTGTTCTTACTTGTTCATATAAAGGAGTTTACTAGATGTTATAGGGTTGGGTTAGAAAAACCTCAATCTTAGCTAGGGCACTTGTAAAGATTTCCAACATAATTATAATACATTTGAGCATTTACTTTAATTAGTCGTCTTGTGTGGAATAGTAATAAGAGCGACCCTGGTAGGCATAAAGAATTGAAGTTGGAGAATAAATATCAAGTGAATTAAAAATGGTAATTATTTCCATTTTCCAATAAAATGGGGCTTAGAGAGGCCGGTACTATAGCACAGCATCAGAAACGACTGAAACCTCAGCTGTACTGACACAAGTTTACACAACCAACTCTGAAAATGAGGCCTGCAATATAAAAAGGCTTGACAGGGTACACCTACCGATTGATGTATGTTTGATACAAAACAAAACGGTAAAAGAATAATAAGTACGACTTTAAAAGTTACCCTCTTCGCGATCAGTGAACCCCAGTTCGTCGAGGAAAGCCCGAGATCCATTGGCGTCCCAGAACCGTACCTTCTTTGCAGAGAGTTCCTTAGAATCAGTCGAACCTCGTATAAACCAAAGTAGTTCTTCCAGTATACCCCTAAAAAATGTCTTCAATAAAAGATGGTTGGAAAATATAAGTCGTGCATGTTCAGATTGACCCAAGAAAATACTAGGTGCAATCGTAAGGGAGGAAAAAAAAACAGTACAAATGAAAAGAGAAACCAAACAAATATACTGTGTATGATACGTCGCCACTCCGAGAATCACATCGCAATTAGCAATCACCTGCTTGGTTGTCAGCAATGGAAAATCCCCCTTTCGCAGATCAAAACGCATTTGAGGTCCAAAAATCGACCATGTTCCTGTCCCAGTCCTATCCTGTCGCAAGACTCCTTCTGTCAGGACACGTCGGACAAGATTTAAGTATCCGGCCTCACCGTAAATTGTTTCCGTGTCATATGGAAACGGCCCCTCATTTTCCTTACCTGCACTTTTGCGGGTTTCAGACATCAAACGCGGTGAACACAAACTGGAAGAGGCATAAATACAAAGCTATGACAAAAAGCGCATTTGGATGCAGGTGCAGCTCAGAATTCTATTATTACAAATGGGATCAAAGTATGAAACACTAAATAAACCTAGAAAGGCAAGCTTATGCGTCCCTCATTCGCAAGAAAAGCCATCTAACTCCCTAGAAAAAGGACACAAGACCAGCAGGGCTTAACGACGCACACAAACTCCATCCCTTGACCCATTCCACAGAATAAGGAGACAGCTACATTGTAGACAAGTGCTTAGGGTCAACTTCACTGATTGATATGGTTATATAGCCCCAAAAAGTACCAATACAACTCGCTTTAAGGATGCCATTCTAGCCAATAGCTGAATAATACCTAGCAGTTAAGATCTATTCCTTGTAAGACCCCAAAGACGAGGTTACTAAGTACGCCAACATAAAACGTTTTGATAATCGAGGATGAATGACTAACCAGCAGTCAAAAACTTTTTCGCTAAACTAGCTGTGAAATATCAAGTGTAGGATTTTGCACCACATCTATCAACCCACCCTCTCGGAAGGAAAATTACTGAAAAGGGCAATAGGGCCGCGCGCTATAAACATGTTGCATACGTTTACGTCACCGTAGCTAAACAACATGTTAACAGCTAATCCAAATCCCTAACGTATTAGACTTAAAAACCTTAAGTTTCCCTGTCACTGACATTTAAATACGTTTTATATGTATTCTAACATGCATTTAGCTAAGCGTATTAAAGAAATGTGAGTAAGTCTTATTAAAATAATTTGCAATATTAAAATGGGGTATTTTTACCTAAACATTTTCATATGCATCCATACTTTGCAGCAAAAACTGTCCAATGCATTGGGTTACGACTCATATGTTGCTCTCATGTCATCTAGTTACTACGGCAATTTAAAATAACCAACTTACAAATTTAACCCACCACCATGTGTAGCCAAAACTCCCTCTTTTGGGAAACTGAGGGTCAATATAAATCGGTCACAAACACAACTGATATTATCAAACATAAACGGCAACATTAGATCAAAGTAACAACTTGGTGACGGACCTACTAAAGGACTGTAAGTCACTTGTCTTGAAACCAGTAACACTATTCCATCAATGTGATGCATACCGAAACCCGCTAACGTTCTGACGTTACCTTCTAGAGTACGAAATTGCGTCAATTATTCATTCACCTGTTTTAACCGACTTTTGGGCAGACGAAACTTTTGAAATCAATCTTCCGACTTGTGCGGGTTTGTCCCCACTTGTACCGTTTAATGTTTGTTGGTGCTGTTGTTGTTGCTGAATGCGTCCCCATAATTCTTTTTTTAAAAGCGTGTTTTCGTTGTGCCGTCTTCAATGTCGTTGTTATTTATGTAAAAAACCATAAGTCTGGGCCAAATGTTATGATTGCATTTACAGCCTCAGTAGATTTTTTCTTTGCTTGTCGGAAGTAGCTCTCTCAAAAGGAGAGAGGGTGCATCTTTGTAAAGACTTACATGACCCTTACTTACCCTTTAGTCATGTCGTTTCCCTGCACATTGTTACTTATTCGAAGTGAACCGACACCAATCAAGGCTAACTGTACAGACGGTATTCAGTGGATTTGGATAGTCTTTCGACAGTGCGCTGTATCTCCACAGGAAATAGTTGCAGTTACTTTCGGTCTCCTATCTGCCACCATATGGGTCGTATTTGCGGTTCCTCAAATCGTAGAGAATTGCCGCAAAGGTATTCCCGACCAAGCCGTTTCTCCTTTTTTGCTTGCGTGTTTTTTAATCGGTGACACTGTTAATCTTGTTGGTTGTGTTTTCGTTCATCAGCTACCTCTACAGGCGAGTTGGCACTCTCGACTTTGTAAGGTTTTGTCGTACTTTTTTCTTTTTTTAATTTTGTTTGAGCCTTACGTCTGGAAAACCTAGGCTGAATTAGCTCTTTTACTTAAAGCTTGGCTCATGTTTGTAAAAGCTTTCAACCATTAACACGGTTAGGTCTTTAAGTCGGCTTCTGTCCCTTACTCAATTTTACATATTTCAATCTTTCGCATATGGTTTTGCAACTTTTAACGTCCTCATTTGATCAATTTTGTAGTTTGAGCATCTGATACTATAACCTCTTCTTACCTCTTTCAGACAATCATGGCTGCAATCGGCGTACTTGGTGATTTAATTCAAATTCTTCAATTCTTATACTGCAAGTTCAAGCACGAAATGATCCTCCAAAGTAATTAAGTTGTTAAAGTTTATTTTGTGGCAATCTCCTTACGGTCATCGTTATAAAGCCATGTACAATCTATTGCCTTAATGTCTTCTAGACTTCGCCACGTCTATTGAGGTCTCCCTACCGAATGATTCTGGGCTCGATGCGATTGGTGTCAGTTCTGAACGACCGCCTTCATCTTCAACATTGACTGTGTTTTGCCCCTTCGGATTTCTGTGCTTAATTGGACCCTTTTGGTTAGCAGGTTCTCCTGATCACAAGACTCCTTCTTCCATGTTTCGTCACCTACCCGCCGCTGAGTCAACTCCCAGTCCTGCCTTGCGTTCTGAACCCCTGTTTCCTGTACGTTCTTCGATATCGCTGCCTTTAAGATTGATGAGAATATTCTTTCTTCGATTAGGATATGTTTACAAACATAAAATTGGATTGCTATCAATAGGAAGCAACGATAAGTGTGGCTTAGTTTTTTTTGCTTGGTCAAGTTTATTGCCGTATTTTCCTTTTCACTGTGACCGGTTCGCTTCCGTGCATCACGTGTAAAACTGTTTTCTTCCCATTCTTGGCAAAGTTTCCAATCAAATTCATCAACGTCCCTGCGGGTGTTTATTTATTAAATTTAATATTGTCTATGGTGTTTAATTAAAAGTGATTCGCGGTACTTAAACTAGTAATGTTTATGAATTTCAGAGGTTGAAATTATCACATTAATAATCAATTCGAGAAATCGAAGTGCTTTTGCTGTTTATGTGCCAAAAAATGTAAGCACGCCTTCGTTTCTCTTCTTCATAGACTAATAGTCTGATCGTTGGGTACGTGCTAGGCTGGATCTCCGCTTCAATCTACATTTCCTCGAGAGTCCCTCAAATCATAAAGAATGTAAGCCTTGTTCTTACTAAGTAGCAAAAATTTTTAATTTGCTTTTCTTTCCTCAAGATATCATTGCCATGTTAAAGTCTAGAACATACAACTGATCAAGTAAGGTTTAGTTTATTTGGCTGACTCGGGGACTAGAACACCGATTCGACATCGAAGGTGGCTCATAAAAGCATCATTTAAAAGGCTGGTCTAACTTATCTAACGGTGAAAATAATGCTCTGAGAATCTGGCCAAGTTACCCCTCTTCCCGTATCTCATAAATTGAAGCTTCTTTTTGTGGTTTCAGTGGCGACGTGGCTCAACGGAGGGCCTTAGTCCAGTAACCTTCATCTTCGCTATCGTAGGCAACGTTGCGTACGCACTGCAGATCTTTCTGACTTCCGCTGAGCTCACATTTATCATCCGCGCCCTCCCTTGGCTCTTTGGTTCCCTCGGCGTCGTCCTTTTTGACCTCATCGTGCGTTTACCTCTTCTTTTTCTCCATCTTTTCCACATACCTACATAAATGCGATAGATTATGCCACCACAGTGAATGACTTGTGAGGGTACCCGTGTATCTTCATGCACACTGTGTACTCTATAGCTTTCCTGTTACCCAAGGCATTGAGGAGGTATTCTTATCAGCTTTTCCTTTAGGCCTCTATCGTGTTATTTCCTTAACTTTTCCCAATTTTCTTAGCTATGCAAGATTTTTCAATGGTGCTAACGTAAAAGTTGGTGAATAACTGATAATAACAGAGAACGATTAACTTGAGGGGAATTGACCATCATATCTGTAAAGCAAATTAATATAAAAATAATTTATGATGTGTAAGCCATATTTAACGGTTTTAATTCTACGTTTGTAGCAATGTTTGAGTATAAAAGTAGGATCTTTGACGTCTTTTACCTAGTTTTACTTTAATGTATTCGTTTCTTAGGAAAAGTAGCAAATTAATGCCTTGTTGACCACATCTTCCAATAAAATCCCCACTTTTATAGATTTGCATACAGTTTTACCGCTATCGGGGAAGGGGCTACAATTCACTGGCGGCGGATGTCGAAGTAACTACGTGCTGAAGTTGCTTCCAATGACTCAAATTTGTTTATTTTATCTTTGATTCACTCGTACAGTTTCATTATATAATTTTACGTTTTAAACCACTTTCTTTTTCTATGCAGTGCTTGCAATTTATTTTCTATCCTCTGAGCCACATTAATGCTTCAAGTCGAAGGTTTGGCTTGTGTGCGCTGTCATTGGTAGCTATTCCATTCATGCAATAGGTCTTCGCCAATCAATACTTTAAATAGTTTGTTTTGCTGCATTGGAGTACCCTGGTAACTATGTCAGTGCAGAAAGTTAGTTAATAATCCATCAGCATCTTTCTGTGGTCGTGCAATTTCTCCGGTTGTCTTCCTTTTAAAACACATTGAATCAGAACTTCTGTTCGTATGTC
Source organism: Echinococcus granulosus (assembly GCF_000524195.1). Taxonomy (NCBI): domain Eukaryota; kingdom Metazoa; phylum Platyhelminthes; class Cestoda; order Cyclophyllidea; family Taeniidae; genus Echinococcus; species Echinococcus granulosus. The sequence continues at coordinate 45,613 of NW_020170418.1, read as the reverse complement.
AGGAAAATCTACCCAAAATTTCCGCCTTTTCATGCTCGTCCTGATTTGCGTCCACGTTTCAGTGCCAATTTAGGCCACACTTTTGTGCAGATGTTTAGTTTAAAGTTGGGTAAGACTGTCAGCATTGATGAAGGTTGCGATGTGATGAAAAGCAGGCGTAATGTGATCCGGGTAAGTTGCGCTCTGCATATCTCATTGTCCCACCTTGGATGTAATGATGTCAAAAATGAGGTCCTTGACCTGAAAATTGAGAGATGAGCCAAATTTGTCCTTCCATTTACCATTTCCTATTGACAAACATTTTTGTCATCTAAAATTTTGAGGTCTCCTATCTCCAAGTTTACTTGGCCAAAATGTATCAGACCTACCAGTCGATGATATTTAGCCGTTTGGAAGGAGGAATTATTGCGTTTAGGATTAAGCACTGTTGGTGAATAACCTTCGATCATCATTTCAATGCCATTATGGTGCCGCATATGAACTAGTTTATATCCATCCAGGTTTTGTCTTAATTTTGTTTGCAGAGGGTTGTCTAGGTTTCATCCCCATTCATCGCCCAGTAGCTTATCGGATGTGCTGATACGTTTCATGCAATCACAGAACTCTCGCATGAGGAAAAATAGATTTTGGGATTCGATTATCATCCACTTGTTCAATTACGGTTTAAGTACGGTTATATATGACTTGGGCTATCTTCTGTTGAAGTGTTCTTAGTCTTCGGTTGATGGAGTGTCGTATTGGGGATATCGGACACAACTGTCACACTGTGGTGCACTTTGTAACAGCTAGTTTCAACAATTTGAAAAATATGTAATTTGGGAGAGTGGAAGTATTCAAAAGCAGCGCATGCGCTTTCCCAGACATTTCTCATGCTCGCATCTTCTATTGAAGATATCGTGGTGGACAAACTCTTGGTGTGTTTATTGGTAGTTGTCTCCACAATGTTCCAAGCGTGGCATCCTATGATATTCGAATTTGGAGAACTGGGAGGCATCATCTTACAAGTACCATGAGTATAAATATCTGGTTGGTTTAATCTATGCAGGATACATGTGTGCGTTCGCACATGACGTAATATCTGAGTCTCTTCTTTCATGCATTCAGGTACTTTTCCAAATACATTCTCATTAGATTTTTATGAAACATGTAAACTTGAAGGCTTGGAATTTATGTGAACTGACACACTCAACCAGCCTTCGCACCGTAGTCCAACTGTAACCTTTGTGTATAATAAGAAGTCGTCTTTAGATTAGATTAAACTCTTAATTAAGCACGAAAGCAACGTCATCCCCCCATTTTGGTCTTTTATAGAATTTCAAATCCAGCGTCCACTGAGGTCCTAGTAGTGGTCACCTCCTGTGATTAAAGGGGACATCTTTCTGTTGCCTTTTGCTACCAGCATCTAATGCAATGGCCTCGAACAAAAGCGGCAGCAGCAAGACGGCACGTGATCGGGAAGCGGAGTCCTTTCTTCGTGCCGAGAAGCGCATCTCCTCGAGTTTGTTGGCAGTGCTGCCCGCGACGCTGGTGGGGAGTCGGGTATGTGTAACCCTCCTTGACGACACACGGATCACGGGCCTTCTCACCCTCGTCGATGGCTTCCTCAACCTCCATCTCGAAAGCGGTGTCACTGTCACTCCCCCTTCTACTCGTCGACGTGCCCCCCCTCTGGTCAACCTTGAAGTGAGTCAGTCTTCCTCCTTGACTCTCCCTAGGGTCTTTTTGCCCCGGACGTCAATTGCTCAATTGTGCTAATCTTGGCTGAGTAGCCTGTTTAGTGTTTTTTTTGAGATATGTAAAATGGGTTTTTCTCCCTTTTGGATTGCCACGGTTACTGAAATGTAGAATGGCAGTTTTGAATTTATCCATCAAAACCCGCTTTTTGCTTTTGAAACTAGTCCCATCCATACCTATCATTATTCGGAAAAATGTCTTTTTCACTCATGGAGTATCACTCTTCCCCGAATTTTGATTAAAAAACTGGAATTCTTGATTCCCCCCACCCCGTTTAAAAAATTATATTGCAATTCGTAAGTGCGCTGTTGTAATCCACGTATTGCTAATGCTCCCACCGATTTATAAAATAGCATTATTATTTTTCTTGAAGCTATATTTTGAGAGTAACTCGTCTAGATAATGCTCCACAAAATTCCACGAAAATCAAAAGGAACGGCTTAAGCTGTCAGGGCAAAAAATTTGCATCAACTTATTTGTCAACTGGACAAGTTCTTATTCGCACTATTTTAGTACAAACTCTGGCTTGGTCACTTTTAATTTTATAAAACCGGTTTCAACATTATTTGAGCATTCCTTTGTGAAGCTGTGGCTTTCCCTTTTGCTTTGTTACTAAGTGTCTTTGTCTGTTACTTCAAGTTTTTTTCTTTGAACAAGTTTTTGACTGTGGGTCGTACAAACTATGTAATACTTATAAAACTTCATTATTTTTTCTTTTCATTTATACTGAACATCAAAATAAGAAATTTCCAGCGAGCCGCTGGATACACATTGTTGCATGTCATGGCAACGCTGTTTTTCATTATCGTGCATCTACTTATAGGTTGTTCTTCATATTCTTTCCAGGTTTGGCCTTTAAGTCAGTTCAAAAGCTGACTTGATTCATTATTATTGCCGTCTTGCTTCCTGTATGCACCTCGAATCGCTACGGTCACTTGTTATTAATCCATCATCCTAGTTACTTCAATAAAAATCTTTAATGTTTCCGAACTACTGCCCGATAATACTTTATTCTGACTATTTAAGGCAGTTTCCCCACATTTCATCGGAGCCTTCAACGTATTTTACCTTGGCTTGTTCTGCTTAATTACGTCAGGGCTGAGGTTCCCAGTTTGATTTAATAAGTAACGTTATTTATATATTGGCAGGAAATAAGCATATCAGGAAAACGTGTCCGCTACATTGATCTTCCAAAATCCCTCGATGTAAAATCAAGCATTGCGACGTACTTGAACTCCATGGAAATGTGCGATTCTGAACACCTTCGAAGGCCTCCTAAGGTGGACAAATACGCTTACTTACGTCAAACTGGTGCAGAATCCAATGATACGGATGAAGCCTCATAAGTACTCTATACCTTTTTGTTGCGTGAATTCCATATGTTAGTAACTCACGTTATTTCTATTCTACTGTAATTGCGTGTGTCTTTGGTTTATTACACCCACACCTAACAAGTTTCTCATCGTGTCCATCATGTGCTACTGATAAATGTACTCATGAAGTCAATTAAATTTGAGGTTTTTTATGACAAAACAATAACAATTTTCCTAGCCGATTGTATGAACGTAGATGCTGAATGAAATAAGCTTTCCCATCTAGGCAGCGTCGTGGTTTTTCATTGACTTTTATGCTCTGATGCTTGTTAATCGGTACTTGGATGTTTCTTAATTATTGTCCTCGTAAATTGGTGTAAGTGGAAGATTACACCAACGCTCATTATTGAATTAAGTAGTTATTCTCGTAAGCCAAAACCGCAATACCAATTTTGCAATCACGTTGCATTAATCTTGCCACCGCAATTCGTACGGTTTTTTGAAATCTTAGCGCATCTTCTTCGTCGATGCTGTCCCCTTTACATCACAGTGTCGAAAACATTTTGCTATTTTATTGTTTAAAATCGCTCTCCGGGGGAACGACCTATTTCTCTTCATCATCTTACATGAAGTTCACTGAATCCCGGAAGATGCATCTAATCAGAATAAAGAGGGATTTTTTACACAAAGGTTATTACAAATAAGTGGGAACGCAACCAACATTTTTTATTCACTTTCAAAGCGAAACGAAGCAAAATTGTGAAAAGATGGAGAAACGAGTCTCCCCTTCTATTTAGCTTCTTCATCGATGGCCTCCATTTCAATGTAAGGTTCGGCCGCCGCCTGTCCGGATTTCTTGCTCCACCACTCCTCGACCACTGTCGTGCCTCTTCCGCCCAGTCGGGCGCTCAGTGTGATACGACCGACATAGAGTAGAAACAGGAGTAGCTAGAGATTGTAATGTGGAACCATTTAGTGCGTCTATTTGCATGAGTGTTGACTGTCAACGCGTTTTAGAAAGAGGTTCTTCTTGTTAGTGACAATCGTATTTAACTAATCAGGCTCTTCCAGTCTTCTGTTCTTAGGGCACCACGCTGATGATATGGAGCTTTGCTAGGTCCTTTTGTACATTTGTGGTATGGTCACTTCCAGCCCAAAGGATAATACAGATGCTGCGATTTATTGGGGACTTTTTGCCGTTTTTGATCTATTTACTCTTCAGCGATTTTTTCTGGAGCAGTCTCCATAATAGTAAAGTGGCCAAATTGAGGGAATTTTTCTCACTAATCCTAAAAAGCATAATGGAAGTCTAATCACACTGACAAAGAGTAGCGGTGTCATGCCAACCATGTCGAAACACCTGTATTTGAGCCTGCGCGTGCTACGATGATTGTATCGCCGCAAAATTGCGCAAATTATTTCCAACTTCAAACATGTTGCTCGTGCTAAATATTACTGTTTATCGAATCACTGCCCAAGTCCTAGTCGAAATTTAGCTAATACTATGCCTAAAGCTACTACTCGGCATCATCACTAGTAGTGTCATCATCAATGGAAACGACTAACTGCGTGTTCATGATTTAACATGTTCTATTTAGTGTTTACTGTTTAAATAAACCGAATCAGTCTAATCATCGTGCTGTAGATTGGCGGAGCGACTTGCAGCAAGTAAGGACTTAAGGAGCGCATAATTATTTCCTGTTATTCTCATAGTTTGAGGCGGCTGCCCACATTCTGTTGATCAGCACTGGAGCCTTGAAGCCGAAAGAGTTGAGAGAGAGGGTGTGAAGGGAGTCTTGAAACAACTCGCCTGAATAAAGATGCCGAAGGTGATAGCTAGGACACTGGCGCTGATGGCCTCGGTGGGTCTACTCCAGTTGAGAACGGGGTAGATAGGATGAACGTCGCTCGTGTCGTAGTAGACGTAGGAGAAGACGGCATAGATAATGCCCAAAAGGGTGGGGTAGATAGCGTGGAAAATGTTGATCGGTAGCCCGTTTACCCACGTGTCTACGAACACCGTACACGCCGGCACTATGTGCTTGAGTCTCGACTCCGGTCGATAGAATTGTGCTGAACCAAACGAGGAATATCAGTATGAATTTGGGATACATTGATGATTCGACGTTTAGGTATACTACTCAGGACACGATGCGTTCCAATTCCGGTTATAGAATGGAGAGTCTCCTATGTACCAGGCTGTTTTTAACCAATCCCCTCATTCAAGTGTCCATTATATCATTTAATTAAATAGGGATGCCTAGAGCGAAGTGGATGCGTTCGAATCAACACCTCTTGCACCTGTTTTGCAAAGCTCAATTCTTTCCGTTTAAAAGTGAAATTGTTTAAAATATCCTCACAACTGCATCATGTTATTTGGCATAACATTTATGTTGACTAATGGTCGACACTCACTTTAACGTTCTAAAAGCCTATGGGATTTCAGGAACATGCACCCAGCTTCAACCCTGTCTCTTCACACGACTGGCTAAATGCACCTACGAGCATCGTAGGCAAAAAATACATGTGACAAGGCACTTGATTGGATTTTTCAAAGGTCGTATTGATGTTACTCTGGCGTACTTTGTTTTCAAGTTGGGTTTTGGATGTGTTTCATTTGTGTACTTGATTATTCTACGCCCACGGTTTGTGATGCCTTGGCGACTTGATGTTAGTTGCATGACCTAAGGATGGCATAACTTGAGTAACATTTTGCGAAAGTTCAGTCTGAATAGGTCATGGATTGAAATCCATAAATTCTCATCTTAAACATTTTTAATGATGTTTTATTAAATCAAGTTTTATTTTTTATTCCAGTGAATGCTTTACATTTCTCCGCTATTTGTTATTTTGTCTTAAAGATGCATACAATGGAAGTGTTGGTTTCATATCCCAAAGTTGCATCATCCGTCCTTTGCTATTGATGAAAACTCCCCAAATCGTGCACATTGATAGCTATTTTAAGGTGATAAACCGCTTAGCAAAAATGAAGTTTTATCACTATGACTATATAACAGACGATACCTGTCCTAAAAGCTTGTAATTTTAAAAATCCGGTTCCCCTTAATGCTAAGTTTTGCCTCGTATGAGGGAATTCGACTATAAAAGGGTGGTTATGGACCTAATAATGCGCCTTGAAACCTGCTGAAGAAAAGTAATCGCCGTAATCTAAAGTGGTTGGCAGCGGTTTTAAGGCTAGATTCACAAGGATTTCGCACACTACAGGGAAGTAATTCTTTATGCTAGTTTATTGAGGTTTGATATTAGACCATATTTGTTTCTCGTAATTTTGGAGAGGAAAGATTGTAGCAGCAAGTCCACTTTGCCTTCGTTAGGGCCCGCAACATAGCACTTAAATTGCACCAAATAGGAGATGGGTTCCATCGGGTACATCCCTCCAAGCCGATAAACCTTCTCTGCTGACGTCGCATTCCCGCTCTTGTCATTCGTCAACCACTCAAGTACTGTGGCTTTTATAATAATATGGTGCTACATTTTCACATAAGTGTGGGTGAAGATACAAGGCTTTTAAAGTAGGTCAGAAAATTGCCTGTGCATAAGCGGGGGCTTTTTTAAATAGGCTGATCTTCCTAACATTCTTCTTGTATACAACTGCCGAGCCCAATTGAAGCTACCTAAATTGTAAGCCAACTGCTTTACCCTTGAAAGGCTCCAGCAAGTGACTAAATATTCCAGGGTAGGTTTTTTCTGGTAATTGGGCAGAGAGCAAGGTAAGCCTGATGTTTCGTGTTTTGAGAGCAGATCAATTGTACTATTATGCCAGGTTGAGACATGATTATGTGGTGCCCTTGCTCTAAAAGTCCCGTTGAAGCACCGCACCAATAAGCGACTCAGGTTATCCTATAGCTTGTATTTATTTTCCACCTGCTTAAAGAACAAGCATTGGCTTTTTTAAATATCGTTCCAATTTTTTTGCCTTAGGGGTAAATGTTGTCAATGAGAGCATCGCGTGTATCGGCATGTTTTTGTCTCCTAATTACTTATAGAAGACTGCTTTATTCGTGTTCCTACCCCAATTTATACTTGTTCCCATTTCATTTTCACCTAATTTAGCATTTAAAAAGCACCACTGAAAACTTCAGATGAAATGTAGACGGGAAAGTGGCAGATGTGTTTTGATCACAACCTCATTCTAGCGTGCCAATAGGAATGCCTCTAGAATAATGCCTAAATTTTATCTCAAGGTTAAGTGGAATTACGCGTGCAACAAAGGTTCCTGTCTCTTCATCACACAATCACCAGACAGACTTGACGTCTGACGGTAAGCCTAATCAGATGGTAGGTGAACTCACTGTATTTTGGATCCCAAAAGGCCGCCCAGTACACGAGGGAGGTGACCAGCACTGTATTCATTGACATCCCGTAAAAGAACCACAGTAACTCAGCAAACCACTTTGGTACAGGCTTTTCTAAAATATCACAGTTAAACAGGTTGCAATTGCCTTTTCAATTTCGTACAATTCAGTCACAAGCACCTTCTGATTTTTTTCTCACAGTCAAATGAATTAGCGTCATAAGGCCCTTCTAGGTGATTTATTGCGACTCTAACAGAATGGCGATTGAATTCTACTGCCTGTTATGGCTCGCCGTCGATTAAACTGTATTTTGTTATTTTACGAGCTTCGGTCCCACCTGGGTGTTTTTGAAACAACTTGTAGAAGTCTGGGTTGCCACCAATGGCCTTACACAGGAAGTCATGGGAGGTTTATAATGTTATTCGAGTGAATCTCTTAACTTATGTATCTTGACAGGGCAGAATCCTTCATATAATAAAGATCGAGAATTTTAACTGCTTGCGACTATTTCTCTGCATCTCTTAAATGTTGTTCGGGATTTCCAAGACGACATGCATGATAGATTTACTTTGAGGACTTCTGCAAACCTTTTGTGACGTTGCTTGCGGGAGTGAAGATATCACTAGCTACTCACCCTTTTTGCAGTTGAAGTAGGTACAGAAAACGGCGAAGACATTGGAGCTGATGGTGTACATGAGGAAGGCCCAGTTGGTAGCATAGAGAAAGTAGTAGAGTTTTGTGTGCTCCTCTTCGCTGCGCTTCACCTCCAGTGGGATCTCTACGCATGCCCAGACGAGGAGACCGATGGATGTGAAGAACCGATAGAGTGGGTAAAATACTCCGTCCATCCACATCCACTAAGTAGACATAAACACTAGCTAGTAAAAGCTGTGTTCTTTTTGTCATGGTATCTACGCTTGTCTCGGCGTTTTGGTGATTCAACAAATTTGCATACATAGGTGAGAGCAGTTGAGGTTAGGTTCTGAAAAGTCCCCAACATTAGCGAGATTCAAAATCCACGCAAAAATTGGTTCCAAACTTGCCTGAGAAAAGGGGAAGAACCTGTAATTGGCGCCAGAGAAGCCGAATTTCTGGCATTTGAATTCGCATTTGAAAGCCCTTTCGACAGTCAAACAGCAGGGCCTTTTTTCTTCTGTCGTTTCCTCCATTTCGCTATACCTTCAACTGCCATATTCCCAGCATACGCCGTACTATAAAATTGCTCCGAATGCGGCGCCCAATTACAAACAAGGCACTTTAACGCCACGGGCCAATCATGAGCTCGTTCAGAATTAGTGCCACTGTTCAATGTATCTAAGATCTTTTAAGTAGTATAAAGTAACAACTTCTACTTTTATCTCGGATATCAGCATCTATTAACGTTTAATGCATCCTTATCCTTGACTAAAACATTATCAAGTCCAATTCACTTGCTAAAAAATGGCAATTAAATCCGTTGACTTATCATTTTGCTTAAGCCTTGGGAATTCCTAGCTTGAGATTATCCCTTCTGTGCTCCTTATTTGGCATTAACCAAATGAGAAGCTTGGGGAACAAAAATAGCGATTATCGGCAGGTTGGTTATTATTTACTTCAATTTTGGATGCAATCGGTACACAGTAAGGTGATTTGAGTCAATGGAGATGAGAGGTTGGAATTGTAGGACTGACTAGCAGCAGTGTTGCTGTGATCGAATTACCTTAATTTGCTTCATTAATTTGAAGTTACCATTGATGAAACAGCAGTTCACTTTGTCGCCTGGAGTTCTGTTGAAATGAGAGCAGGCGCTTAATTTGGTTTACTGTGAGGGATCTGATTACCAAAAGAAAAAGAGTAGGGTCAATCGAACGCTGACTCTTTGAAGAGGTAATCATCCATGAATACAGTCATCATGGGGAATTAGCATGCTCTTCTTAAAGAAGATGCAAAAGGTCCATAGTTTTCTCTATAACTGAGTTAGAAACTTTAAACGACCCAACTCCCGTATATTCTGTAACTTGACCTCTTTGTGATTCACACATTATTGTCGCCTTTTTTTAAATAAATCTATGAAGGTTTGTCAACGAGTTACGTTTTTCACCCGCAATCATTCACCTCACAGAAGTAAGGCAGTAATTCAGCTACATGCAGTTTCTTATGGCCTCTTGTGCTAGAGAACTGGTACGTGACCTTTTCAGAGAACAGTGCGTCTCCATTCACCTATACAATTAAACCAGCCGTCTAGTCACGGTATACATGGCCTGCAAGTTTTCATAACAGGTTGCAGCTAGTCATCAGTAACGCATCCGGTGTTCGAGGTCTGAGAGCATTTCCACCGGGGCATTGTTTCGGTACAATCACTCTGCGTGAGTCAAAACACAGATTATTACTAAACTGTAAGATCTCGATAGTTGAAGAATGCCAAAAGTTTTCATTCGGTCGGTGTGAGTCATGTCGCGCATCCATATGCCTCCTACATCTATAAATCTCTATGTGATGTACCGGTTGATAGAAAATGTTTTGAGGTATACAGAGCCTGTAAATTTATGCGATTGCCTTTAAGCGGGAAAGTGTTTTTAACCAACATTCCCTGTATAGAGGGTAGTGTACAGTGCCAAGCAATAGCGGATTGTCTGAGGTCAGACCCTAATTGCTTAAAGTGTTCAGAACGCTCTACTTAAAGTTTATAGTAGCAACTATAGTGTACATTGACTCCTCTTATACCTAGCGATAATACACCTCAACAATGCTGATTGAAGTTGGACGCCTTTGAAATACCTTATTTGAAACATAGCCAAATTACCTTGGCGAATAAAATTTAACCGTCTTACATTTAATTTCAACTGTTACACCATTTAGTTGTATAAACTCAACTTTCAACATTCATCGGTTTATTCTAATATTGATAGATGCGTAGCGTTTCAGGATAAAAATCGGGAATTAATCAGTTGAATAACTCAGTCGATCTCTACGAATGTGTGTTAGCACAGTAAAATGGGGTAATATTTCGTGCGACTGAACCACCTCAGTGGTATGAGATCTCGATGCTCAGGTTCCATGTAGGGTAGACTTCTCAACTTTCGGCCATAAACTATTTCGGCTTTACAAAATACAGATGCAACCAAACCTGTGTGTGCTCCCATTTAAAGAATTGAGCCTCCTACCCTCTGTCATTCATTCCCCCTGCCTAGTAAACACCTATGGGTGGGCGCATTTGATAAACACAGAGGAGAATGACTGACAAGCCGAAGTGTCATTAGGAGCTCAAATTCGCCTGTTCAAAGGCCTTAGCGCCAAAAAAACACCAACACCAGCCAACTAAGCTGTTACGCTCACATCTAAGGCATGGCTGATGCCGTCTCAATTCCAAGAGTTTATACGATAGCTCCTTTTAATCGAAATTATCTAAGCACACACATCAACTTTTTGGCAAATTTTTGCTTTAAGTATAAGAATGGTAAAGTGATTTGCTTTAATTGAAGTACTTCAAAATAAAAAGTAGGCAATCATGGACATTAGAACACCATTTGATATTCTTTCCTTGGGAATACTGCACCTGTGTTCACGCGCAGGATTAATGTTGGATTATGGCCCAGAAATCTGTGCTACTGCTCTCCAACAAAATTAGCTGCAGCCACTCTTGTGCATTTACCCTCAATTCACTATTTTCAAGGGCTACAACACTAAAGTACCTGCAAAATAGGCCTTCAATTTATCTTACACTTCGGCTCTCTTGTCAATTTAAAATATTTTTGTCTCCATAACCAATTGAAGCTACCCTCACGGGTAGTGGGAATAATGGCGTTAAAACTTGCATTCACATTTTGAGTTTTCCTGACTTAGGTAGATTATACTTTTGACTTTAAATGTTGCTGCTCCTAAACGATACGCCATCCATTTCAATCGTGATATTTAAGGCTGCATCGGACACATTTCCCATCACTTTATGCAATAGATTTCTTAAATAGCTCTTCTGCTGACTACATATTCACTGTGTACCGTAATTTATACAATTTGTATTTAAAATTACTGTGACAGTACCTCAGGTAAGCTTCTACTAACCAGCATTTACAGTCAAACTTGATTATACACACTACTGTCCCGTGGCGTACATTGTCACCGCGACAGAGGCATGCTCTAAACATCGACTGGGTCGGAATCCCAGGTGTGTTTTGGCCACAAGACAGTGACCACAAGTACGTGTGTGGTACGATGAGGGGAAGGCGGGAGAGGAAGAGGGGAGCTCCCACTCATGAGAGCAAGGGGGCTGCAGCAGTGGCGCGAGTGCAGACACTAGCATGCCGAAACGCGTTTGGCTCGAGCTCATGCGCACGTGTTGGGGCACTCACCATTCCAGATCCGACAAATCCGACCGACAGTTTGGGTCTCCCCGCCTGATTTACGACACGTGTGCTCCGACACACACACACACACACAGGTACCCACTTGAGTTCCGACTTTGGGGTCAGTTGGTCGCGTTGGGACATGTAGACCTTATGCGGAAACGTAAGCTTGCTTTTACACTTCGTTGAACTGCTTCCCAATGTTGAGCGCAGTTGATTTCACCTCTGCCGCGTAGGCTATAAAGAGGGCGTCTTAGTAGATGGAACAAACGTTTACATTAATGTGTGATAATTATTTTGGCTGTCAGAAATCTTCCAACTCAAACGCCCGCTTACGGTAATACATGGATAGATTCGCATCTAGGCTAATGTTGACGGGCGGATGCCAAGCATCTCTCGGTAGTGATAACTGATTTTCGGGAAATCTCTTTTAAACGTTTTAGGTTTTATCGTCTCCGTGTTTAGGCTTCCACTTTCACTTCGTAAATGTGTGTGCTACATTTCGTTCCAATTTTAGCAGTTGAAAGATGAACAATCAAGTAATAAAGGGGAGTTTACACATTTTCAATATCGAACTGCGGTTGTCAAGTTTATGAGGTTTTTGAACAGTTTACAAAATGGCGTCTAGGGCACAACAGATGTGGGATCCGTTCTCATATGACTCAAAAATATGGGAAAGTTCCTATTCTTTCTTCATTAACATCTTTGCTGTCAGCCCCAAGTTTAGTCAGTAAACTGGATTCGCTAAGCCACATCAGTAGCTGCCCCACTTTTCACTAGACCGTCCGATTTGCCAAGTGCACAGAAACAAATTTTGGTTTCTTCTACTCGCTGTCACCTTGGCGTATTCAGTGTATATCTCCCATCGTAAAAATATATAAAGTATAAAATACTAATTTAAATTCTTGCCAAAAGAAATGTATTCGCGTTTCGTTGCGAGTAAGTGAAATCAAATCTATACCCTCCACCTTTTACTATTCACATAGCTGTTTACGAGATACGTCGAGTTACAGGAGTCATTGCTAATACCTGTCTAGGGAGCTTGGGGTGTTATGTATGCGGAATGCAAACCACCGAAATCACTCTATTTCACTTTTACACAAAAAAACGCCCTTCCCCCATCCAGAGTCGTCCGACACTTATAATCCACGTCTATAATGGGAGAACGAAACAAATGCTAAAAGAGGGGTGTACTCTTGATTTCACTTCCTAAACTAGCTCCAATTAGTAGTAGGGGCTCTTTCATCTGAAAAAAAAAAAAAAAAAAAAAAAAAAAACAATTAGTGAGCCGTTGTGACCCCTTATAGGTTTAGACTTGAACCTCTACTGGATATCATGAACTTTTAGATGCGTGTTGAATCTAGTCCCTTTGTTCTTAACCCAAACCGAAAACCCACTACCCTAAAGATGTGTACCCATCTACTTCAGTTCCATTTTCATTAAAGTCGATCAATTTAATGGGAAAAAGCAAGCTCCCGCACAGTGACTTTAGCTAGATGTGACCCAACGTTCACCACTGACCTTTGATTCCAACTATTCTGGCTTACTTAAACAAGACATTTTGCTGAAGGTTTTAGTTTGTCCATAACATTTTAAAATTTGAATTTCACACTTTACACTGAGTTTCCACTACCATTGCCGCCGTACCCTTAGCAAATTTTTGAGGACACAACCTGAGTAAAAACGGCACTTACTAACCAAAACTTAGTCGGGGGAAGATGGAACACTTACACGGACGTATGAAGTTGGCGGGACCTTCAGTAAGTTTAAGTAAGTCAGTGTTGTTTCGATGTTGCTTTCACTTTTGAAACCCACTACTTTTCCATTCCTGATTACATTTATAGAGTGTACGGTCGAACCTGGACTCATAAACACCGACTATCCCCATCAGTCGCAAGTAACCGTCAAATGGTGTGGGGCGATTGTCCAGAGAATACCCTCTCAATGAGTACAGATGTATACTTGCGGCGTCACGCGATGAAAATAGTTTTACATGCTTCTGTAGAAAAAAGAAAGCTCCACCCCAAACAGTGGGAAGCTGGCAGTGCAGATTGACACTGCCGCCTTGTGCAGGTTCGACGCTGAATCTCAAAATCAGACTTGATGACTAGTAGCAAAACGCGACGTCCACGTCATTCGTACCAGCTAATGTCAGACTAGTATGTTAACTAAATGAATGCAAAACGCACGATATGACTTTGTAAGGAAGCTTTATTATGCAAACCAATTGGGTAAAAATCCGCATCCTAGACCCCGAAAAGACTTGGACTGTGTAATTAAGGTTCATAAAATGCTGTTCATGCCATGTTATACAGCACGACCGATCGCAAAACATTTTCCCCCCCCCCCCTCCCAAAAAAATGGCAGATTTGATGGTGTTGCATTCATTCAACCTCGATACGGTCGCCAGATATCAGGTAGGGAAGATTCCCTTGATCGGTTGAGAAGTTGGGTTTTCTCGAGGAGCGAATAAGAGGTGGAAGTGGAGGGGGTTGTAGAGGAAGATGAAGCGGCGGTGTTCTCGGCCAAGAGAGGGGTGAGACAGTTGAGACCGCTGCTTTCCCTCTTCCGACCTCGCCCTACGGGCGGGCACCCGTGGTGCTGACGAGGAGATGTGGACAACGGCGTTGAAGTGATCGTCATTCGGTTTCGACCGACGGGTGTGAATGCTGAGGCACGAGGTAACACGTTCTCCTTCACCGCCACAACCGCCCCCCTCGACATGGTCGAACTCTGCCTTCTCCGTCGCTGCTTGTCCGATGACTCCTTTATTGAAGTAAGCTCCAGACGTCGCAACTTCAATTGCAGTTCGGGTTCAGTCTTGAGGAACTCTAGCAGGCTCTGAAGCACACTCACACACTGGTTTAGCATGTCCACTATCTCCGTTCTTTGATGAGATTGGTGGTGCGGCTGCAATGCAGTCAAAGAAAGATTCTAAACTTAGTTTTCATCCTATCAGAAACTTCATTCAGTTAAGATTTTTTTACATCCCACACTAGTGCACTTTTAATCGACGAGCCAATCGTGGTGGCGGTACGTCGGCTCACATGTCAAAGAGGCGACGCGAGCGAGCGATCCAGTGATGTTGTGAGGGCCCCTCACTCCCCCACCGGCGCATTGGCAACGTGTCCACAAAATCAATAGACAAGACCACACACCGAACCCGAGCAACAAAGAACCAAGCTTACAGCCTGTCTTTTACGAGGAATGAAAATAATTTAATTATTTTAGGATTCTATAAGTTTAGTACTAGCACGACGAAGTGGTTCTCAAATACCGATGCAGAGGCTGCTGGCTGTGCTAATAGGGTGACGCTAGACTAGATAGATCAAAGAAGAGGGAACAGGACGATTTACTTTTTCGCCGATGAGGGAGATGGCGAGATCGTAGAGGGAGGACAGTTTGTCGGAAATGTATGCTCGCCGACGTCGCTCCATGTTCTGCTTTTTGACCTAGATGGGAAAGAAGAGAAAGGGAGACGATGTGGCTAGTCAGCCCAAGAGCCGTGTTTACTGAACCGGGGGAGGGAGAGTGAAGGATTAATGAGCTCAAGGTGGGGGAGTGACACGGCATATGCACTCACAATGGGTGGGAGGGGAGAAGTAGCGCGAGCCAGAGAAAGGTAGTACCCTCCCCTCTAGGCATGCCTTAGTCGCCACAAATGCGTCATTGCTTCTTCCCCTCTCCCATACGCATTTGCGCACGAAGCAGCCTAAGACACATCCAACTCAGCGTTGGTTACTCAGCTTCGCTGGTGTGTGCATTTAAATACTATCACCATTTTCCACACAGCGACTAGAACAGTTTCAGTTTACATATTTGAATGCCATGGAATTTCCTACTAAATAAATTACTTCTCATCCTTACCGTTGGAAAAGTTGACTTCACCCGTTTAAAACTAAATTAGTTAGCATGTACCTTTCGTCTCATTTCTCGATCGTCCAATGGAAGAAGTGGACGTTTTCCTATACCTGCTCCTGAGATAGATGGAATTGGAGTGTCGAGTTTAGGAGCTATGGGAGGAACTGACGATTGCACGTTATTGGATAGGTCCACGATGATTGGTTCTACAGGAGCAGATGGTGCAGAAATCGGTATCACGAAGATCGGTTGATAGGTTTGCTGCTGTTGGCTCTGCTGCTCTTGTGGAACCGGTGGGGTCGATGATGCGAAACCGATGAGAGGGAGAAAAGTGCGATTAGGGTTCATCTCGGCTGTAAGAACCCCGTGTCCAGTACACGGAAGTGTGGCGGCCCCACGTGAATACAATTGGTACACGCGTAACCAATCCACAGCGAATATTTATCACTCTTACTGGAAACAACCAATTAAATCCCTGGGCAAAGGATATTGGCTACCACCCAAACTACCAACCTATGCGGTGGTCTCGATATTTGTGCCAAATTTTACGTATAAGTTTAACCCTAGAGGTGGTTAAAGACCAACAATAACAGCAGAAGTCGAGGGACGGGGTGGGTACTTATTGTATGTTCTATCAAATGAGCTTTTCATCTACGCAGGGACAGTTAAATAAAATAGCCTTGCTCTCTTGTCTCTAAGTGACGTTTGAGTGGAATCAATCAAAATTTAGACTGTTTAAGAAGATAAGTTGCTTCCCGACTATGAAAGCTATTGTAGCAGAGATGCTATATGGCGGCTTAAAGACCGTAGAAACTTTAATTTGAAATTTACAATTTTGTTAGTGTGGATACCTGGGGTGCATGCGACTCGCAAAACTTTCATAAAATTTAAATAAAATAAATAGAATACCATACCTTTCTTTGTAACAGCGTAGGGACCTACCCGGCAAAAAAGGGTGTTCAGACATTGGGACCCCTAATTCAGTGGCTAGATGGGCAGCCTTTGATGTTGGGATAACGCCAACGCTCGGTAGATTGATGGGATCCTCCTGATGTCCGATGTTCCGCTCACCTATAGTGCCAATACACAGATGCTCTAAATTCGGAACTGCGAGCCCATAACCAGGTCCACCCCTTGAGCGTTACCACTTCATCCATGCATGGAATTTTTTGGGCTGGCTTAGCGGTTAAAGGATGAGGTTAGGAAGGGGAGAGGGGTTTAGTGTAGAGAACTCAGCCCATTTGCCCTGAAGAGTACTCTACTCAATTGTGACAGGATCATGTGATCACTTACTGATACCGAAGTCAGCACATTAATCGCCCTGTGGTATAATGATTAAAAAAATACATCATATGCAGTAGCTAGACCTCTCGATAAGCTCGTGTTTAGTTCACCATTCCAGTATGGGGCATCATCTTTTTTTTTCTCAAAACTTCATTAGGAGGTGAATACGCTAGACGAATTAAATGCATTTGAATTTTTGTGAGCGACGGACGGGTAAGTAAAGGGGATTTTTTTGTAGGAAGCATGATTTTTAGCTACCTCTCTGAGTAACACAAATGATTACCATAGTCCTAGCCAAATCACGCACGGTGGCCTCATTCTTCAAGAATAATTTATTGTGTCGGATATGAGCGGAGTATGACTCAATAATATAAATCATGTAAGCACATGCAGCTAATGGGGTCACCGTGGCTTCCTTAGGAATGACCACCCACTGCTGGAGAGTCGGCTGGCATGATAGGGCCAGGGAAGGCCTTAATGTCTGCAGTCTTTCTGTCTACTTAGCATGAGATCACAACTTGCTGACATCCACCAGTATAATAACGAAAAGGTTTGAAATCCAATTTTGTCACCTGTAGCTAGCATCTAACAACAGTCTTGGGTTGATATTGTAGAAAATCGGTATTAAATTCACTAATATAGGTAACCTTGCGGTCCTTTTCAGCCTCCAGCGATTCAGTCTCAACATTGGTAACATGGTCTTATTCATGTCACCAGTGTGCTCTATAAAGCAGATTTATGAATAACAGCATGGATTCTCCCACGTGGGCTTAGCGTTAACAAAAGCGCTATACATTCACAAAATCTGGGAAACAATCACGATTACTTTCCATCCGTGTTTAAAATCTGTAAATTACGTTTATATGTTGTTTAGGGTGGAATAACCATAATTAGCTGTCAACAAAGAATTCCATGTTTCCGATTTAATTAGTGGTCTTGGGTCAGTCACGTGGATTTTGCGTTTATAAGCAGTTCATTTCACACATCACATTTAGAATTATGAATAAAACATTTTGCCAAAGTGGCCTCTTTTATCCCCATAGCTAAGTCGGAGTGGCTGACCAATTTTATCCTAAATCTTGTATTTCAGTCTTTGTGTTTTCTCTGTGAAATTTACACGAGAGCCCTTCCAAACTAATTTTGTGTTTACTATGACTTTTAAATGTGCTTGTTAAACCTCTTCATTATTCTCGCCTTGGGAAGTAACACGGTTGGTCACTGAGGTTTGGGATAGAATACCAGAAAACGCTATTTGGTCGCATGGAGATGGGTGACCGATCACGGTCGGTCGATCATGCATGCGGGAAAGAAGGCCAGTGTTCGTAAAAAGACCTTTAATCCTTCTCTTCTCTTATCGTGTTTCGATTTTCTCTTCTGTTTTTCTCCTCCTGAGGCAATACTGTCACCTGGACTAAACAAAGGGAGAGCCCTTCGCGTCCTGAAGGCAACAAGTTGTCACTTGTGGAGGGAATCGGAACCGTTGATCAACTTGAAACGTGTAAAAGCATATTTATTATAGGTAGTAAATGGGAATGAGTTATTTATGAACTTTCGTGAAAATGCACCTCATTCCTGCCTACCAGGATTTTGATCAGAATCCAGGGTAAGCACAATGGAAAACGCGTTAAACTAGCTTCGATCAACTTCTCAAAAAGCTATCGACATTCATAAAGGAACAGTATTACCGTATTTAGTTATTCATTTCACAGTCTTGTTTTTTTACGTATTATTTGGCATCAGAACAATTACAGGCATTATAAAGAATCATTGTATGCCATATTATCAACGTCCTTAACAGCAAACCCACTAATAGTAAAAATGAAACGAGTTTAAAAATGTAGCATCTCGATTCTCAAAACAATTGAGAAAAACTTCCACAATAACTGCTTTTTTTACATCGATAAAATCAGAAAGCACTCACAGTATTTTCAAAGGCACCTCGTTGATAAAAGTATTAACCCATTGTTTTTAAAACAGCATTGACCCCGGCGTAAAAATGGGAGGAAAAGCAGTGCGTAACAAATTTGCTGGCAGGATTTTAGTGGAAGACTTAGCATCGCAAATGTTGCATTGTTTTAATTTCACCCTAAGTGTTTATGTTGTTTTTCTTTTTCTCTCACTCTTTGCCATACTATGGAGCAAAAGGCTGCCTTCCTGAGTTAATTGTCGCCTCTCATGCTCGAATGCAGAAGCCTGAAATTTTCGAATACATTCAACATTTTAGGCACGAATTAGAAATTAGGAGCGCGAAAGTTATTTAATTTGCAGTTTGAACGTACAACACATCTTATTGTCCCATTACTTTTTGGCATAGAAAGTTTAAGAGTGAGAGAACCACCTAGTCTTAGGTGGTGGGACCATTTTTTATTAGAATGATGATTTTTCCAAGGTACCTTGCGCTTCCATGCTCCGCCATTTTTAATTACCATTATCATTCCTTCTGCCCATTAAAATCTCTGAAAGTTTTGACAACGAAGAAGTGAAGGATTCGGTTTAAGGTAAAAGTGCAACTACTTATATATTCGTACCGATTTTTTAAGTTACAAATTGATGGAAATAGTTTTTTTCAGTTCACTAATATTTGTTTACGCATATATTTGATTACGCGGCCTCTTCTCTCGGTCTGAAGGTTGTACATCAGTCCTGGCGTCGTTGCCTTCTAATTACCCACTTTTGCCTCAGCCCTTCCGTTAGCTAATAAACCGTTTTTCTATGTTAGCATGCCTTATTACGGTTTATTTAATGGTGGCCTACCTAGCATTAGCGTGATGTTCAGGTTAATAACATCAAGTTTTTCAGACATAAAATTTTATATGAATGATAACAAACCGAGGGATCGGCCCTCCCCCCTTCCTCCAGTGGTAAAGGGTAGGACACGGGCTCTTGCGCCGAACTGAGGTGAGGTTGGGATAGGATGCGCCCTCCGTCATTGAATGCCTCCTTCAAATAACTCACTACCACTAACACCGCCACCCAGGGAATACACTATTACAAAGTATAGCTGGGAGAAATGAGCTGATTTGGCTATACCTTGGTGCTTGAAGCTGATGACACTAAAGTACGCTATCATGCCTATCATTAAATCATCTCATAATTCCTTCGTGTATTCATGAGTAGGGCCACACGAGTAGCCGAAAGCTGACAAAAAAGTAATTGGATCACATTTCCACATATGTTGTAATGATTATCTGCTAATTTGAGTAAGGAATCATCACCTAGGTGTCCTAGAGATAACTTTAAAAACCCACCAAGTTAATTCTACTCATTTCGAACAATTACCAGTTTAATTACGATTCAGTTAAAGTATGTCATAAAACTTAGCAAATTTGTAGACAACATCTATATGAATAAATAAATCCTTCTCCTAATAGAAAAAAAACTAAGGAATTAACATTTTTGCATTAATTGAAAATGCGAGGTGCAGAAATAATGGATTAAGGTAATAAGAACCATGTAAAAAACTAGTAAGGGAACAGACATGACCATCACAAAAAAATGTAAAAAGAGGATACAAAGTTATTAATAGCCTTAATCCGAGTTTTCAAACCCGAATTGATCTGTAAGAGTGCGAAATCATTCGGTATTTCTCAGACAGTCAGTTTAAATCTCACGCATCACATCACTACAAAGAACACTTGGTTGCATATGAACTAAGCATTAATCTGTGTCAAGTTGTGCAGGTGTTGCAATTGTTTTCTTATACTTTGGGTTGTAAACTGGCTTTTAAATGGTTACTTTCCCGACAAGCTTTTAATCCCATGTCTTTACACTATCGAATTTCTAAATTGTCAAACTTTCGACGCAAATGGGTTACCTTCGCCACAGCATTTAATTTAAGCGGTGTGTTTTAGTTGGGGTCCCGTAGACACAGGTAGCTGCCCCTAAGCCGTCCGTGGAGGAATGAAGAGGCACGAGCAATGGCTTCAATCCTTAGCACAGCGTCGTCAAACTCACACGTGGTGAGGGCAGCCATGCGAGAAGTTGGGAAGCTACTTGCAAAACACCGTAATATTCCATACCTGACATCTAAACTAGCAATGCCTTTTCTCATTCCAAGTTTCTTCTGTTGGAACTTAGCTCATAAGTATATTGATAATTCCATACTATTCACTACGGACCCAAACTACTCTCTCTTTGTTGTCAATCCAACTTCACAGTCTTAAATGCGGAATCTGCATTAAAATCTATTCATAAGAAAAGTTGAGTTTATCTTGCGGTTCTGCCAATGCCCGGTTAAGGGTATGTATATAATGGATACATGGCCGTACAACGAATTTACCCATGGTCACGTTTTGACTGACGGTCAGATATTTCTGCTCTAATCACCCCTCCATCCCTCCCATCCTTCCCATTCTAGACCCTCAGATTTTCATTACTCTATCTGATTTAACGATGATGATGCACAAGACCAGACGATCTTCTTGTCTATCATAAATGTGGCAGAATCGGCTGTGCATAAGTGGACAGTTTAAGGGAATTTTTTGCAAAAAAGTGGTTCTATTTACCCGGCGAGCAATTTACATTCTTAAGACTATACGAGGAAGCAAATAAGGCCAATTTGGGGATAAAGTCGGCTTCATCGTAGTGTGCGAGCATCCGATGCGAAAACATGTTTAAACCAGTCTTTACACTTATTTTCGCGAATGATAAAATCTGTCTTAATTCATTATCCTTTTGCGATCATTGTGGGCTCCACCACATTAGTAACGAGCATCCTAGTAGGTAAAAGCCAGAAATTAACACAGGAAATTTGCATAGTTTTTCCATTTTGAGTCTCAAATTTGCCGTCAAAAGCAACTTTTAACACCCTCAGATTTAGTTTTATCCTGTAGTATTTGCTCCATTCGCCGACCATCTCTAGCTAATTTTCATGATATTTACATTAATTTTGAGCATTACCAGTCTCTTATGATTACTCTCTTGCATTGCAAGGAAGCATCTACAGATAAGCTTCTATATACATTGCCAAACGTTATCAATTGCCACTTCAGGAATTTGATTAAAATGTGCAACCTTAAAACTACAGGAACATTCAACTCTGAAAACTAACTACTTTTATCAGAAGCCAAGAAGAAATTCGCTGATACAGATCACGGCTTGAGATCTCACACGTATAATACTCATGCCAATATTAACAATAGTCCTATTATTGTAAGTAACATCATGATTATCCCGGCTACATTTTGTGACGGTAGAGGCGACGGTGTTGCGAGGCGGAGAAGGAGGACTCAGGCCCTTTATCGACCACAAAGCAGCCCATTCTGGTGACTCGCCTAGTGCACGAGTTGGCGCGCAGGGTGAGTGCAATCCAATCGATAGGAATTGGTTACACCACCTACTATCGATCGCCGAATACCCACGTATCCGACACCACTCACGCCAAAAGAGCGTAAACGAGCAATTTCAATCGAAGTAAGGTTTTTTGCATGCACTAGATTTCAGTCCGTTGATATCAATGGTAAACCCTTCGTTTCGTGATATAACCACCCTGAGTAAACTCCAGCCTCTAGTCCAGCACAGCAATCTAATGGCATACAATATCCTGTTTTGTGAAAGTATAGAAGTACTCTACCTAATTAGTTCACAAATGGCTGATCTAATTGGTTAAAATTGACTACATAATAAAGTTATGACCAAATACAATCATATTTCAGCCTGACAGGAAGACGAGACTATTACTGCTATGAAACTTAAATTATGGTCGAAAAATGACCATTCTATTTACAGGCTCTTTAATCTAGTTGGACTGATTACATTGGGGTCCCGCTTCTATGATGTCATCTGAAAATTCGTTAACAAAAGTTCCCCCATGTTTCCAAAGTTTGGTGACTAATGTCAGAACATCATAAGCAAATATTCTAGTAACGAGTACAAACGATCCAACAGTAAATATGCTGTGTTAGAGCAATTTTGAGTGAAGGTAACATGAATATGAATGAAGACTGGAAAAATACTTGTTTGGCCAAATTAAACGGTGGATACCAGAAAATACGCATGATTTCCCGCACCCCTTGCAGTGGCCATGGTCGAGATTTTCGCGGAGAAACCGAGTTAGCCAACTCTTCAAGTCCACGGCATCGGACCGAGACCTAGGCCCAGCCATGTACTTTAGGCTAGATTCCTGAGTAATTCCAATCCGTAGCAGTATCAACTACGACTGCAATTACAAGGTAACAAGAGACTCCGGCATCTAGAACAACTACGTTTTCGTGTACACTGAAAGGCGTCTATCCCTAGCTGAGCTAATTAATTTTTGACAACTAAAGAAGAAAGCTAATTCACTTGATAGAGACCTAGGAGAGATCCAAGTTCCAAAAGAAATCATACTGCAGGAATAGTAATCTGTCTACGTCGGGCACAAAACGACAGCAAACGAGATAGACTGAAAACCCCAATAAAAACACACCGTTTGTTCCTGGTAGAATTTGAGGAAAAGAGCACGGCGGTGCAGCGATTTCCCCAAAGTCCACCAAAAAATCGAGAAGACATTAAGAGGGATCAAAGGTATGGCCGCCATATATCGGATGAAGATTTTCGAAATCGTTTGAGTGATGGTGTTTTAACAATTTGTGAGGAAGAGGAAGTGGAAGGGGTAAATGAAGAAGAAACTGCAGTAGCCCCAAGCGAGGGAGAGGCGAAACAGTCGAGACCGCTGTCGGTGCTTTCCCTCTTCTGACCCCGTGCCATGGGTGGGCACTCGCAGTGCAGACGAGAAGGCGTAGACAACGGTGAAAGCGCTGTCACCGGTGTTGAAGTGATCGACATTCGGTTTCGACCAACAGGTGTAAACCCCGAGACATGAGATGCTACGTTCTCCTTTTCCTCCTCCACAACCGCCTCCCTCGACATGGAGGTCGAGCTCTGCTTTCTCCGTCGCTGCTTTTCTGATGACTCCTTTATTGAGGGGAGTTCCAGACGTCGTAACTTCAATTGCAGTTCGGGTTCAGTCTTTATAAGCTCTGACAGGCTCTGAAGCACACTCACACATTGATTTAGTATATCTGTAATCTCCGTCCTTTGATGAGGTCGCTGCTGCGGCTAAAATATAGTCGAAGGAAGATTTTAAAATTAGTTTCTAGCCCAGCTGCGGCCCGTTCACTTCCCACGCTAGTGCACTTGTAGCTCAATCAACGAGCCAATCGTGACGGTGGTGGTGCACCAAATCACATGTCAGGGTGCCGACGCGAGCGGGCGGTCGATATTGAAAGGCTCTAGCGCCTTGACAACAGGCCCGAAAAATCAATAGACCGGGCTGTATATCGATTTAGGTCCCAGCCAAAACCTAACAAAGGATTAGATCGGAAGGTGTCTTGTATAACGAGCTAGATCCATTGAGCATATCAGCCACACAGAATCAAGCTGCCTAACTGTCCAGTTGGCGATGTGATTGGGAGAGCGAAGGTGGAAGAGGATGGAGGGGGGGGACATAGAAATTGCCACGTTCAATGCGAAGATTATACGCATGACTGTGATTGGGTCCCAGCTACAGCCGTGCAGATGCTGACTGCCAGGCTGGACACAGCTGGACAAAACGATGTGACTTGGGAAGGAGAGGGGGGGGGAAGGGAGGAGGGCGGAGCATAACTCACCTTTTCGCCAACGAGGGAGACAGCGAGACTGTGTAAGGTGGACAGTTTGTCGGAAATGCATGCACGTCGACGACGCTCCATGTTCTGTTTTTTGACCTAGAGAGAGAAGGGGAAGGGGTGGTGATGCTGTTAGCCAGTCACTCACCAAATTAGGGGAAGGAGAATAAAGGATTAATGAGCTCACGACTGAGGCGATGCTACGTATAGCCTAGTGCGAAGACTATAGGCGAGAGGGGAGGAGCGAGGTGATACAGTTCTGGCCTTTCCGTAAATTCCCTTAGCCTACATGAATGCGTCATTTCCCACCCCACAAACCGCACAAATGCGAATGAAGCTCATGCCGCAGTAGACTCAGTATGGACAATCCAGGTGGAAAGGCTTACTCATAGAAGCTACACTCACTTTCCATTCCCGTTCTACGCGAGAGTTCACTTTAAAAAAAGAACTTATGTTAACAGAATCTAGCATAAACGAAATGGGGAACACTTACCCTTCGTCTCACTTCGCGATCGTCTAGTGGTCGCTTTCCTCTCACTGCTCCCGAAGAAGATACAACCGGCGCGTCGAGTTTAGGAGCTATGGTGGGAACTGACGGGTGTGGAATTTGTCGCGTGTTAGTAGGTTGTTCCACGATGATTGGTTCGACAGGAGCTGCGGCTGCACCCAGCGGTATGACGTAGACTGGTTGATAGGGCTGCTGATGGATCTGCTGTTGGAGCGGTATTGATAGGGTGGATGGAGGGGATCCGGTGGGAGCGAACAACACCCGACGTTTAAGATTCATCTTGGCGAAATGGTTCGCGTGCTATATTCACGAATGTGGGACCGCACCACGCGCAAACTATTGGCCCACGCGCAACCAATCAACGCTGAGTGTCCTTTCAGCTCCCTGGTTCAACCAATAAGTATGCTGAACCATGCACATTGGTCACCTCACGAAAAAAACTAACTTGTGAGGTGGCTGGCGTTGTAAACGTGCATATTCAACCTTCGGTACAGTGGCGCCTTGGTTCATGTTTCTTTGCTGAGAGGGTATGAGAGCCATGATACAAAAATGGCCTTCTAAATGGAGAACTATAGGAACTGTACAGGTATAGCGGAATTTAAATCCACCAAAAAGCTTATCTCAATATCACTTTTCATTCTTAAGTGGTTGTGTATAAAGCTAGTAATGCCTGCAAGCACAGCTCTAGTTGGTTATTCTCAAAGGATTGTGAAAACAATTAGTGTACTAAAGTGCGAATGGAGATAGCATGAATTTTCTACCTATATTCCTATTTCGTTGCAGCCGCCTCCTTTATTACAATAAAGTGTGAATTCATAAATGACTGAGCAAATTTTACCAGACAATAATTAAACAGAAAGAAAGCTATTTGGATATCGCCCTTTGGCTAGATGTTCTGGTGCCGGTATAAAATCAGCAATCAATTATGGCGATCTTAAACTCCTTCTCGGGACCGATTTGTCATGCTCTCTTATGAGCTACTTAAATGTCACCACGATCTCACGCGACGAGTCACAATCGCAGTTTCGTGTTCCCATCCCCTCTTGGCACGAATCGATCGTCTAGTCCAACGTTCCGCAGGGGATCGCATGGGAATTCCCAACCGCTCATGCTATTTTTGTTGCCAGGCCAACAACTCGTGTACCCTTCTGTCCCCAAGGCCTACTTTTTTATAAGTTGGCCTCAAGAAAGAGAGGGGGAGATTGATTAATTGGATCGTTTTAGCTTGTTTACTCAATCGAGTACGGTTGCTATTTCAGCGTGTGTTCGTTTGTTCACTTTTGGGAATCGCACTCGATACGGTACACCGTCATGATACTGAACCTGTTCATTCGATCAGGTGGCGGAGGATGATTTCCGTGTTTTTATTGGAATTTAGACAAGTGCAATGTGATTGGTATTTGATCGAATGACAAAAAAGTTGCAGAGATAGAGAATAGAACTACATGTGGAAAAAAGATTTCTTTATCCGAAGTTGAGAACAATTTGACCTCCGGATTGAAAACTAGGAAGCATGAGTGATCGACGGGAGCTGCTTTATGGTTTCG
Organism: Echinococcus granulosus; assembly: GCF_000524195.1. Classification (NCBI taxonomy): domain Eukaryota; kingdom Metazoa; phylum Platyhelminthes; class Cestoda; order Cyclophyllidea; family Taeniidae; genus Echinococcus; species Echinococcus granulosus. The sequence continues at coordinate 19,142 of NW_020170418.1, read as the reverse complement.
GCTAATCAAGACTAATAAGTCTACTCCATTCAAAGATTGATGAGCTGATCAACTGGAAAACTGCAATGGACGACAACGAATTAATTTTCCATACTACATTATGCTGACAGAGTGAAGCGCTTTATTGAGGGTGGCAACACTTGCAAGCTAGGAAAGTTGAGTTTAGAACACATTCAAGGCTCCAACTCATCCTTTTGACCAAACGCAGAATCAAGCACGTGAGCCTGCTTGAAATTTGAAACGTATTGTCTGATACCACTTCCTAAAAGGTATTTTTTTTTATCAAAAAGTTGTCGCGTGTACAATGCTTGGACTTAAAGCAGTCTTGAAACTCTCACCTTGTGGTCAACCAACATTTTCGTATAAATCTATAACACTAGACCATACATTTGCTAAATCTTACCATCATTCGATAAAAATCTTAAACTTTTGCTCCTTGTTTTCATATTCGGTTCAGTCGTATAAAATCGGATCTAATTGAGAGTTTTCAATTCGTTCAATTCATAAGCATCTGTGCTGCTATGGCCGTTGCTTTGATTTTTGTGACTAAGTAATTAAGATTTTGGTCCTGTCATCAAAACCAGCGTATTCTTGATATTCACAACTGACTGGCTGAATTTTTCCACATTTATCTTTAGACCCTTATTGTACTGAAATGACTTAAATACATCGTACTTTCAACATGTCACGTCTTCTAAAGGTTAACTCTGAAAGAATTCCAGCAAGTAAACAGGTGATTAAAAACACCAAATAAAGGAATTGCACGTTCTCGCCCTGATCATCGTAGCTGTTGTAGGAATCGAACGTGCGAGCTACTGCAGGCATTTGGGCGAACGTGCGGATGGGTCGGTGAGGAGTGATGGGCTCTCGTGCGAAAATTTCCGTTAAATCCCTCTCCTCCTCCTTCACCTCCTCCTCGAAGTTGCTGCTGGTTTAAGTGGATCATGCTAGTCAAACCTGTCGTCTAGAGTAATTAATTTGTTAAAATTTAATACCGTCCATACATTCATAATGCAGTATATTCGCTGTCAAGGCCTATTTTGGTAATACTCAATAAGTGGTCCACTGGAAGGAAAGGTTACAGGGGACGTAGGTGATCTGGTGGGCTCAGGCAATGCTGCCATGCCCATTAGGGGTGGGGTGCTATTGCTGGCATATACATGTGAACTACAACAGTTTTTCTTAAATATGGGCTCTACCGCACCCGACTATCACAAGTGATCACTCACCTGCACGCCACCTTGACCCCACATGCTGAACTTTGGGGCTTTTTACTTAAACTGTGTCGTTAGTTCAAAATCCAATCTGCCACTCAACTTAATGCAAAATTGAAACACATCAAGGACCGCTTCTAGGTAAACCGCACGCCTTACATATTTTAAAAAACGCAAATGCACCGTTACAATTGTTCCAAGATTGTGTGGAGGAGATGAATTGAAAAAAAAATTTCGCCTAGAATTTTCCATTTGATAATATTACAATTCATTGAAAACATTTCCACGTGCTTTTTCGCAAATTTTAATTATATATTCCAATAACCGAGTGAGACTATATAAGTGGTTTGTCTCTGTGCAAAGCAGAATAGAGAGAAATTACCTAGCACTTCAAGGCTTTTCATTCATTAATTGGTAGGCCCCATCAGAGGCGATAGGCACAACTGTAAGTGGCTTTGACAAACGTGTGGAGTCTCTAGTACTTCTCATTTTTCAATTGCCGACAAGTGAATAATTTGGTGGCTCATTAGATGTGCCCGATTGGGAAAATGATCACGAGACAAGACCAAACCACAGCCCACATTAAGGGGTCATTCGGGAGTGGCATGAACCACTTGATAGACATAGATTTCGTTAAATTAGTTTTTTTGTCAAGACGCAAGGTGCCTCTTTTAGTGTCGCAATTAGAGTCTTTGAATAACAATCTCAAGTATCCATCATTTCAGTCAACGTTAAATCAGTTTTTTAGAGTCGACTCACGGAGTTCCCGTCTCCCTTGACTTATTTGTAGCTGGGACTGTGAAAGACTTGACAATTCTATCCGTACCTCACCTTACATTGATCAGCTTCACTGGATTACTTTCAATGATGCTACGATCTGCGCGAATTGTCACATTTTGCAACAGAATCTATCTTTCCTATGTAACTTCGTTTGTTATTTAACAAAATCAAATCACTAATTTTTACTAGAAATCGACAAAATGTCTTCTATATGATTAACGTCTGCTATGGAAGAGTAGCTGGATTAAAATAGCGGATTTCTGAAATTTGTAATTGCTCACCATTGTGAAAAGAAACTTTGATCACGTGGAGGAAAATGCACCACTTATTAGATGAAAACTCCCGATCTTCTCAAACAACTTCTTGTGAGTTCAATTAGGAGGGTACAAATTAGTTAAATGTGTGATTTTATTGAAGAAGATTCGGACACTAAAGTAACTACCATAGAGGGAGGGGAGGTGACAACGAGCCGATAACGTATATCACTGTTTATAATTATTATGAGTCGCGCGTGAACATGCGGGACCACATTAACACCCTCTCGTCCACCCCCCCCCCTCCCCCCTCCATACCATGTCCTGTGACTCGCTTTAACTCCATAAATCACAAAACCCCTTGAAATTGCCCCTTGGTATCGTATTTCAAAATGGGTCCCCAAATACAAATCTTCGTGCGAATATTCCTTCGGATTTTATCGACATTGATGGCGATAAATTGGAAGCAAAATGTGGTCGTACTGCCGTCATTGTCCGGTTAGAGTTCATTATAAGAATAAGGCAGTGAAATCTCGAAAATCCGATATGAGCGCTCGCATACATAACAGATTTATGCTGGCTTGATAGACCATACTTTCGACTCAGAGTTAGAAACGATGACGTAAAGATATGATTGGTGCGTGAATTTCCACGAGAACAAAACTTACGCGAACAGCTGCCTTCGAATTCTCGACTTGCAATCCTATAAATTCACCCATCGTAGCAGGTTGTAGCAACAGGTCGCGTAGACCCCATCCGACCAGCTAAGTCTTTTCCTCCCCACATTTCAACTGCCTTCTCCCCTTCTCCATCCGACTCCCTGAATTAGACTGTTCGATTTAAATACAAACCAATTTTGACTGGAAGCAATTTTTCCACAAATATTTTACGTATCAGAGTGTACTTGGGTCGGGGGCTTATGAATTACTCTCTTGGCATAGCCATTGAGAAGGTGTTGCCATCAACATAATCAGAACGAACACTTTCACTCAGTTGTGTGGTCCATTTCAAATACACCATAGAACCAGCGCTGTCCTTTTATCGCGTAATTGAAGTAGCAATCGCCAGCTGATCAGACAAATGCACAACAATGTCTTTCTGCATTTTTGGAAGTTACACGTAATAAATTTAATAAAACTAGGTGTTGACCAGTAACCAAAAACCCTTCCTCCGCCTTTCTCCCCTTCTCGACAAAATTCTTGCTTGTTTACCTACAATCTCATTCGAAACTGATAAGCTGATACCCGATAATCGGGCAAGTTTGAGACGACCAGGGATGAAGTGGCAAGGGAACAGATAGATATCTGCGACGAATGTGTCTTCTGCTAGTACTGAAGTCTAGGCATCAAGGGAAAAAAATCGAGTTCAAATGACTACAACGGCGATTCACCTATATTAACTGCACAACGAAAGGTGGAGCAGCTAGAGTGGTCTGATTGCGGTGTTAGTTGGCAGTCGTGTTGCGGCGACCAATAAATAAAATTAGTTCGCTTAACGACGGACTTCTGACGGGTGAGAATGCCTCCACGCCATGGCCTTCACAAATGATTCATGAGCGTAACCACGATGGTTGTGTATCATATTCCAGGATAAGAGAGATACAAAGTTAAGGGACCCGGAGACCCCGTTAAAGATGTAGAGTTACGCCCACCAATAATTACCAGGTGCTAGTTCGAAGCGCCAACAGGGAATTTACTCAAAATTCCCCTAGTAAACCCTGTTTTGATGCATGTCCTAGACAGAGCGTCTATCTAGCTAATGGCTTCAACCCAGCAGGTCAAATTGAGGCAATACCACGAAGTCAATGAGACAATATATTTATGGTAAACGAAATGCAGAGTGTAAAGTACGACACCACGCCTTGCTTCGACCGATTTAATATTCATACCTTACTTAAGCAATTAAATTCACGCAAATCCAAATGCATCAATCAAAATTATTTCTCGCGACAAAGCGAAGAACAAGCTCAGATAAGCTAAATACCCTCCTTATTCTTTCGAGTGGTTGCTTTAATGCTCTAGATAGGCAGGATGCTTCGCCTTCCCAAGTAAACCCACATTGTTGCAGAAATTCAAACTCGTAGCTGCATGGTTACATGGAGAGACTGGAAAACAATTGTCAACCATATCACAAACCCCCTCAGGTTGAACCCAAACTAATAAAACGTAAAATTTGGTGGCATGAAATTGGTTACATTTGTAGTAGATACGAAAGCTGACTTTTTAAATAATACTTCAGAAAGTCACATCAATTACCCCACCGAATGGAGATCCATTAGTTCAATCTCGATAAGGCCGCCAGATATCAAATGAGGAGGGTTTCCTCGATCGTTTTAGCGGTTGAGTTTCCTCGAGGCGCGAGGAAAAATACGCGGAAGTGGAAGGGGTTGGAGAGGTGAAAGATGACGTGGAATTAGCCCCGGTCGAGGGAGAGGCGAGAGAGTTGAGACCGCTGTCGGTACTTTCCCTCTTCCGCTTTCGCGTCATGGAGAGAGACTCGTACTGCTGGCAAGGTGGCGGAGACGACAACGGAGGGGCCTCTAGAGGCGTTGAAGTAGTTACCATTCGGTGTCGACCGACGGGCGTGAACGCCGATGCATGAGGCATCACATTCTCCTTCTCTACCTCCACCGCTTCTTCCTTCATTACCTCCTTCGAGGTGGAGGTCTCGCCCTGCCGTCGTCGCCGCTGCTCCTCTGACGACTCCTTCGCTGAAGGCAGTTTTAGGCGATGCATCTTCGCCTGTAGTTCGGGTTCGTTCTTCACAAACTCTGACAAGCTCTGCAGCACGCTCACGCACTGGTTCAGTATGTCAGTGATCTCTATCCTCTGATGTGACTGTTGTTGTGGCTGAAAGGCAATTAAACAAAGGAACAATGTTGAATCAACCCCAAATGTCTGTTGCGTATTTGTGTCTGCTTAGGAATTTTAATTCAAACAACAACCAAATTACGAATGTGTCGACACGTCAGTTAAAGCGCTGAATTCGCCTACTGACATCCTGTTAACATATTTAGAAAATCAACTGAATATTTCAAACCCTGATCAGGACAGCAAAACATAAAAATCAGCGAGGAGAGGTAAAATTTAAACTGCATACACAACTTCTACTCTCCTCACCCTGTCTCCATGAACGTTAGTAGATCCAAACTACAGTTGCGGAGAGACCACCTGGTTAAATTGTGATGTGAACGGTGGAGCAGAGCATTACTTACCGTTTCCCCAACGAGAGAGACAGCGAGACTGTGGAGTGCAGATAGTTTGTCGGAGATGCAGGCCCGCCGACGGCGCTCCATATACTGCTTTACGACCTAGAAGGGAAAGACGATGCAGTTAGCTCGTCCGAAGTCAAATCCATAGGTGTGCCTGCAAGACCATGAAGTTGGGAGGAAGAGGCTTACTGAGCTTGCGACAATCAAAGTGACAATGGATGACACCTCTCAACTCCCCCTTCCCCGGCTTCTCAACCCTTAAATGCTCTCACACGTCCCACCAGCCTAAGTGTGACGCCATTAGCAAATGTCAACGCAATGAAGTGTCTAGCTAAAAAATTCCCACACTCAGTAGAATTAACCACTATCCTTATTTCACATTAAGAACATTCGAAATATTACCCTTCGTTTCATTTCCCGATCATCCAGTGGAAAAAGTGGTTGCCTTTTTTTACCCATCTCTTGAGAAGACGTAGATGGAGAGTCAATTTTCGGAGCTATAGAGGGAACTGATGGTTGTGTAATTGCTCGCGTGTTGCTTGGGCCCACGGCGATTGGTTCGACTGGAGCAGCAGCACCACTTAGTGGAATGACGTAGACTGGTTGGAGAGGTGGTCGCTCCTGGCCTTGCTGCTGTAACGGCATTTACGGACCCGGCAGAGAACAGTCAGTAGGAGAGGCCACCCGACAGCCGGGATTCGTCTCAACAAAATAATTCGCCCACTGCACTTACTGAAGTCAGCCAAGACCACGCGTGCACTGTTGACACACGCGCAACCAATCAACGAAGAATGCAACCTCAACTACCAGAATCAACCAATTAGAGTACTGGACCAGGCGTATTGGTTCCCTCAAAGGGAAACCTTTGTAGTGAATGTCCTGAGGATTAAGCCAATGAAATGTATGAATGTTGTTGTGATTGCGTTTACACCTAGGACAAAGGGGCTAAACGGTAACTGCAACGCATTAATGGGCTCAGGGAACGGGTTCATAAGATTTAAAGATCCACTTCTAAGACTTCTGTCAACTTATTGTTTAAGGATGTTTTAAAATGCAAATAGCATAGGAACTATCCAACTATTTAGGATTTAGAATAAATTAAGGGGGCTGGAATCGTCCTAATATGCTAAATTTGACAATATTAAGGAATGGATTTTTGGTTCCGGTAAATGGTACAGGTCTCAAAAACTGAGAAATCAAATAGGGAAAACTAAAAATAATTATCACAGAAGACTTCAAGTATGCTGTTTGAAAAAAGACCTACATGGTCCATTATGTCTTTTCAAATGTGCCACCGATTAGGAGTAATATGATTGAGTGTACGAACTGTCAGGCAGTAGATATCCTCTGATTGTTCCATTCCACCCCACATGGTGAGAACCTCGTTTTGCTCCAACACCCCGTGGAGTCGAGGGTACGCGATTTTTGTTGCCAAGCCGACGGCTGGCGTATGAGGCTGAGGTGCAAGACCTAGCTAATTGGATCGGCTCAGCTTGTTTACCCAACCGATGCTGTGGTTGTTATCCCAACATCTCATGGTCATGCGGTCAGTCGCTAAAGCCTAATTCAACGTGTCAAGCTGTTCACCGTATATCATAAAATTTATTAAGACAAGCATTCGAAGGACAAAACAAATTTTTAATGGGCAACCTTTTAGCTCACTTACTTGTATCGGGAATATTAGACAACTTAGGCCGGTGTCACAGTAGCTAATAGAGAGATGTCATTGGTAATCAGAGAATAGTTTAATCCCTTCCTCAAAGCTTGTTAAAGGTAAGGAAATGCCGGAGGATCGGCCGCTTCTATATAATTTGCATAAGGATAGTTAGAGTCTTCAGTGCATTTGTCAATTGTTAAAAATTATAGCAACTGGGTGGATAAGGTTATTCTCAATACCAGACTAACCAACTAAATACCTTTCTCGTGGCTCACTTTAATGGCCAATTTTTTAGAGGTTAGCCTCAATCACTTTGTCTGCCAATGCAGGTGAAGATGCTGATCTAACGTGTTACGATCGCTTCTTTATACCTTTTAGTCGGACTCAATGTCTTCAATGTTAGGTATTTTAACTGTCATCTGATTAGCACGATTTACAGCAGTGTTTGACAGCAGATTCGTTTGTTAAGAAGCGACGTGTACCTTGGTTATGTACTTCGAGATTAAGTACACATACATGTAAGATCTCCTTCATGAAGCAGAACGTCATCCCGGACAAAGTTAACATTATTCGGTACCTATAATAACAAGTGGTGTCAGTCAATTTCTGGGTAATTGGAGGAAGCGTTTTCTTTGAGAGATTTGGGAGGTAATGCATGACCGTAACGATTTTCCATCCGAAATGTCCACTAAATACAAAGAACACAGCTGTAGGTGGAGAAATAACCTCCTAAAGTTTAGAAGGGACTGTTATCACGGCAGTAGTAACCAACTATAAATTGACCATTCCTTACCACGTTCACCACTACTGTCACGTGGATATGACAACTGTTCCCTCTTATTTTATGATAAGTACTCGCATCAAACCATGTCAAAAACAGATAGGTTGGGTTTAAAATAGTAAAATAGATATGGGGTATTGTTAGTCTGAGAATAGTTACACTTTCAATTCCTCTTGCCATATTAGCATGGTTATACATCCTAGCAACAAACTTACTAGGTCCTTCTTTCTCTCTTCATTTTCGCATTCCAAATTCATTCATTTCGATATTCGAACTAATTATACGCTCCATGAGGTCTTAGTAAAAAGCTTCTGATTCAACACTGATTATTACGATCATTGGGGAAGAAATTTAAGTGGGAGTCATTTTTACCCCTAGAGGTATGTGATCTATCATGGCGCTTTGATCAGACGGGCAAATGAAATTGTGCATTAACTCTACCCCTCTTCTCAGTCAACTTGCTCGTGGAAAGATATATAATCGGACCTGAAAAAGTAATGTGTAGTCACTTGTTGAAGAAATGAGAGAAATGAGCATAGCAACCAATTCCCCTTGAGAGTAGGCGAGCAGTCTGAGACATTTCTAATTCAGGCTAAAAATCAACATTTTTAAAGAAATGTGTAGTACTTAATGCATATATTCTTCTTAGTGACTCAGAATGCCAAATAATTTATTACCAACCATTCACTCCGAATAAAACTCTTCAAATAATTCGTTTTAAATATCTTTTTGCAAAAGCGAAGATATCTGAATCCACCTTAACTCCAGCGATGGCTTAGTAAGGAAAAACACTTAACACGAGCGTAATCGGCTAGATATTCCGCTAGTTGTGAAAGAGGGAGATTTCGAAAGTAGCAGAGCCCATTGCTAAAGTGAGTGGTCAGTCAGTAAATTCGAGCTTACCTAACGTTGTCAGTGAAAGTATCTACTGTAGGACACGAATGGGGCGAACTCCTTTACTTGTGAAAACTCTAAATGCCATTGATTTGAAACACAATTTCAACCCTGTCTTTTATTTCTAGGAATAAAGTGACTTACTGACCGAGAATCACATGCAGCAGGCAGTTGTCTTAAGCCCAAATAAGCCAGCCGGCTAACAGCCATTATAATGAAACTAACCCTCTTCATGCGTCGGTAATTATACCCCTTGGGGAGAATGAAGATGAATTTTCCTTGGGGTCCTAACCGAAATTTCGGATACTCATCAACTGTAATTAATACTTGCTTCAGATGTTTTAAGCTTTCCCTAAAAGAAGAGACTGTTGGAAAATTAAATGTTTTACAATGGTTAGTTCACCCACTTTTGCCAAGAGTTCCATTTCCCGTTTTCCGAGAACAGTGGAGGTCAAATTTAAGTACGGTTTTATTGAACAATGGAGCATTAACTATTTTAACTTATCCACAGAGGCTCCAAACGCACTACATTTGATTTTGTGCTACGGTTTACAAAGAGTTCACATGTGGCCACGTTGACTTCTTGACACCAGTTGATTGGCTAGCTTCACCAATACAAGCGCAGATGCTATAGGTGTGCGGAACAACTCACAATAAATGTGCCGCCTCTGGAAGGCTTCTGTTTTCCTGAATAATGTGTTATATCCAAGGTTAGATAGTATCTATCCTTTTTGTAGAGGAAAGGGCTAAATCACGCAGGTGCACGAGAGTCAGTTTAAGTAATGGGAGCTGTCCCACATGGTAAACATAAATTTTGCAAAGTGGAAACCCTTCGTCTAGACTCATCATCATCCCGTGCGGGGTGCACACATGCCACCCTCCCACTAGTCGAAGCCAGCACTTCCCAATGAATTTACCTGATCAACAATCGCCTCTCCCCCCATCTACCTTCTGTCCTGTCACCTTCGTTGGGACCACCATCATAACGATGCACAATTCCAATACAAATGTCGTGACAGCTCATCAATTAGAGGCGAGAGGGAAACCACAAGGCAGCAGCTTGATTTTTTTATCCATCAGTTTTTGGAAATTGGACGTGTCTAAACTGGAGCATGCATACGCTGTCTCTGCTTATAAGGGAGACTTCATGGCTAAAAATGGTTGTTTAGGTTATGGAAACAATGTTGTCGTGATAGGTCATTAAAAAAATGAACTCAAATATCGTCTGAATTCGATTGATACGCACGGATTGCACAAGGGTACAATACTAATAATGTGTACATAAGCTATATTCGTGAACCTGATTACCTAAATGAACCAATTTATGCCGAAATTTTGTTTTTAATTATTATGATGCTTATTTTATTAAACGAAGTTTCTGGTAAAAAAAGCTTCTTATATTTGTCTACTCTATCAAAAGGTGTAGTTATATGTAAGTAGCTGTAGCAATCCTTCGTGTAAAGAATTTCGTACGGATTGTTAAAGGATGGTAGTGCCAAGGCTAACAGCCCAGGAGGCAGGATAGGGAAGAGATAGAGAACGAGGGTGTGACCAGTGGTATTTTGGATGGGTAACTAGTATCTAAGCCACCTTACCCCAATCCAGACAACACCACCCACGCTACTTCACTTCAAGAGGTGCCTCATTAGCACATCTTTGGGGTTGCGAGTTCTGCACATCATGTTGGCCTAGAAGAAGATGAGGAAGTTTACGTCCTTTGATGACATTAATTCTTATGCACAGGTTGGCAGCCCAAGCCATTAAATTTGATTGGAGGAAAAGCAGTTATCACATTCGATACATATTTAATTGAAAAGTATAATTCTTATGTGAGTGGAGAAGTGAGATATCAGTTTTGTAAATTAATAAGCTAGAATTTACCTTGGCAGACATATTGCTTCTCTGTAAAGGCTCCCTTAGAACTCAAAATCAACCATTGATTAATATACACTCGTATAATAAGACGTGAGTCAAATCCAATGAAGGCAGCGGCACGAGTTTTGAAGGAGTTAGTGAGCGAGGACACGAATGGCGGTGGTATAATTAGAAATTTGAAGTATAGACATTTGCGGGAGGGAGAGACGTCCTCACGACAGGTTTTGTGAAACCATTTAACAAGTTGCGTCACCTGCGTGTTATGTCAAATGTTCCTGCGCGGTCATATGTGATAGTCTCAAATGTTTACCCCTTGTTTACCAAGCGCTATTAATCAACAGGTGGTAGCACACCTCTTGTCCTCTCCTTCCAGCTTCCCCTTCCGCTCTCTCAACTCTTCATACTTGAATGAATATGCCACGAAAAGGAATTTTGGCGGTGACTGGTTCAGATAATGTGTAACACCCCGAGACTTCATTTACACCCAACGAAGTAGGAATTGGTGCTGATGATCAATATTGATCATACGAGGTTTTATTGATTAAAATATCCCAAATATGAGGATCAATGAGTAAAATTTGACTTAAATAATTTTTAACCGCAATTTCACTCAAGTGTGCTATCCGTTAATGTCACCGTAGTTGTGTGAAAACGCACAGTTAACGTATTAAAGTGGATTGGGGTTATCATGAAATAGTGTCCACCATGCTGAATGGTAGATTCCACGGCTTTCACGCTTTGAAGTGGTGCAACGCATAATTGATGGCTCTCAAGTGTCAACTTCCCTTTCCTCCCATTGCAAATCCATGCATGCGTACGTGTAGATTTAAAGCAGGGCAGGTGAACTGGTCGTGCACGTCTCGTCCTTCGTGGCGTGAGAATGTGCACCCACAACCATAGGAGACACGGTTGTGGTGATTTATTCCGTCTCAATTTGCCACCGTTCTGCCTTCAACACCACCGAAATGGTCATGTTGCTTGACCGAAATCAAGTTTCTCCACCGCTACGGTCGATTTTTGTGCCACCGTAAATAAAACTTCCTTATTTTGTTTAAAGTGACTCCTACAACACTCTGTTGCTTCCTACTTTGCCATCGATGTTAGCATTTTTTCTATATTAATCGGTATTTATAGACCTGAGATGTTACGAAGATGACACAGACTGAGATTTTAAAATTTTGGAATCAAGTTGGATTATTGTTTTGCGTTTCCCCTACTTAAGATCAAGGCAAATGTTCTAGTACGGTGGGATTCACATAACCTGAAGTAAACGAAAATCAAAAAGGCGATTTATTCCCTATCATTTTTTTGAAGATGCATTTGGTGGCTCAATTGGCAGTACAAACATGATCATTGGTGTGATTAAGCCGCACACACATCAACGTCTTGACACTGACATGAAAGTGATTTTATCGCGTCTGCGAGACGGTTGTTGCGATGTTTCATTATTAATGACACCACAATCCGCGCTATCAAAGTTCGTGACACGGCGCGTGTTTGCGTGTGAGATGTCACCTGATATACCATCCCCCACCCACATTACTATTATCACTATAGCATAGAGAATGAAGTTGCTGGGTGGTAACAATAAAATGCCTGATAATTACATGTGACGGTGGACTCACGTTCCCTGTCGTGACCAGACCATAACTTGACCATAAGTCCACGCTTACTTCGAAGGTGTCCACGCAGGTGCTCAAATATGATTAGGTAGAGCCAGAGGAAACTCATGCAAATAGATCGGATGAGGAGTTTGTTCTCACACTGGGTCTCAGCTTTAATGTTTACTTCGAGAGGTGAATCAGTGTAAATAAGGACGAACAGTTGCTGTGCCGCAAATTTATGAGACAGTTTTGATCACACTTTGAGGCGAAGTTCCTTTCATAGACTATGGATGAAACTACTCACAATCGGCTTGCATATTTACATCATTAACAGTGGAAAATCTATAACCATCAGGTGTTTGTGAGAAATACTTATGCCTTTTCTAAATTTACACAACACAATCACGTCGTGTTGATACCGCGACGATGATTACAAGTCGCTAGATTCGACAAAACAATTCCTTATTCTACCAGTATGCACTCCCCTTCGTGTCATTAATGGCTATCCACACGAAGAATTAATTATGATTCCGCTATTGTCATTAGGCTATCTATTAGCTAGTTTTGGAGGGAAAACTCTTCACCCCTATTATCATAAAATAGCAATTTTTGAGGATTAGCACAAGTTTAGTATCCCGTATCTTTCCTCAACTGTTGAACATCATACTCATAACTTCGACCACATAGATGGGAAATGTGCGATACCCATAAAGGAAAATTATTGGAGGGGGGTTAGCAATTGTTATGAGGTGCCCATTCAAGATTCTCGTAAGGTATGTAGGCACTTAAAAGCGACTGGATTTCATAAAACCTCTGCAGATAATACGCCAGTCTTGTTGCGTCCAGCCCAAACACAGGTCTCGGGAAAGCACGATCATTGGTTCAAAAATACAAAAGCGAAATAGGCTTAAGTAATGTATTTCCATGTAGCTCATTTTGATGTATTTTATAAGTAGAAATCAAAAAGCTTAATTTTCGACTTCCAAATAATTATATATCACTATTTATGAAAGAGTTAAACTGCTATTGAAAAGCACGTCAAAAAGTTGGGTCACGATGAAAAGCACTACGATAGCAAAGTCTTCTTTAAATCTTCTCATTTATTTTCCGTGAAATGAACTGGATTGGCACATTTGGATTTAGCAGTGGAGCAAACAAAAGTGAGAGGACATAGATAAATGAATAAGGTCACTTTCAAAACTCTTATTTGTGCGACCATATTTATTGAAGTAGTGTACTATTTCTGTTCACGGGTCCTTTCACCTTCACATCGCCACCGTTTGATTAGATTATTTCCACCCCAAATACGAAGTTGCTAGGCTGCTCTAATAAACTGGTGTGAAAATGATGAGCGATTTCTGATTCCCTTCCATTGTGTCCTGACACGTGTTCATTTACCTGCATCTTTGGGAAATTGGTATAATCATTCTTTAATAGGGTTGATTAAAGCCAAAGGTGTTCCTGCTGGCAGATTGGTCTTCGATCGCTCCAAAGGCAGCGATTGTGGGATAGCGCGAGATGCCAAAACATTAAGTACTTGATGCAATTCATGATTCAAGTCCAGTAGTAGGACAACCTGCTTTCACGGTTTAGCCACATAGGAAATGTTCTTTTAAAGATCTGTTTTGAGTCACTTATTAGACTTGTACTTCGAATACTAAAGAAGGCGCAAGTTGGGATGTGTAGACTTTTGACACACCCACGATCAGTGCACATGTTTAGGTATCAGATCACACGTACCAACACCTAGATCTAAACACGCCTAGTCTCGTCTATTACTACTTCACAAATTTCGATTACTTGCGATTTTTAAGACTTACTTCAATAAGGGAATAACTTAACAGTGAAAAGCTTCCACTTGCGCCATTTTGTCTAAATACATATAATCATGACATACTATGGGATAGCTGTTTACTGATCCATAATCGTAGTCCCATCAACTGTGTTAGAAATGGTGAAGCAAAGCTAAATTATTATTTCTTAAGATAGTACCAATGAATATGGTGGTTAAACAACTCGAAGATTGGTACTTTCTATCAAATATTCGCTTTAAGCTTACGGGAACTGTAGACCCTCAAAAGTGATCTGACTTGCCGCAGAAGTATTCCAGAGCAGGGGCATGTGTTGAAAATATATGAATGCCATTCCTGTGAGACAGCTTAGAAGGCGTCACTACCATGATTCACCAGTAGTTACATTTTCAGTCTCAAAAGCTTTTTCAGCTGGGTATGCCAATTGCTCACTTTGTCTCGTTTCGACATTGCTCTGCACTTTCAAACGCTTTGATTTCTTGTCTGACGTAGCACCCTGACAACAAAACAATCGATACTGCTCTGCCCGTTCTGCTAGAATGCATGTTGCCAAGCCCACTATAGTTGACGTGTACTCAGCATGATGGATTAATAAATGGGCCAGTGGTTTTGGTCTTTTCCGACGGCGGAGGCAACAAGATCCCCAATTGCCAATTAATGGGTGATTGTTTACTGATGATGTCAGTCCAAGTGGTGGCACATCTCGAAATGAAATATACACATGTTTCATTATTTCCTCCTTGACTTTTATTGTAAATAGAAAAATATTAATAATCGTACTTACAATGGGTTGTAACTTATGACTCATTTGGACTTAACGGTACTGCTATGTCTGCGTGATTCAAGTAGAAATGTGGTTAACCATAAGACTCGGCTGATATTTCCATACTAACTCATTAAGTAAAGCAAGCAGCTAAATAACCTTGTCACTTTAATGGGATACAGAGCCACAATACATCTGTACACAGAAACCCGCAGGTAATTTTGAAGAAAGCAATATGGGTTCAGTGTAGAGTTTACGTTAATTTACTTGTTTATTTGAGTTTGTGTGGGTGCCATGGTTCTAAAATTGTCCTAAAACGACATCAGTTAGGACAGTTGGCCTCAATCACCAAAGCGCTCACAGACTTATCTAGGATGTTAACGCCACCGTTGACATTAAACTAATGCAGGTCCTGCCTTCTCCCGAACAGAAAATTATGCAATTAGTTAGCATACACGGGGAAGAGATTTCGTTTCACTTGACAGCTTTGACATGACATGGGTACACATTTACTACTGCAGACTAATGATGTTATAGAAGGAAAGTGTATTAATTAACTTGTCTCAACAGCAGGTCTATAATCAACACTGATATGGAGTGGAACGGCATTCCCTTTACAAGCTCCTCTAGCATGACCTTTGAAATGCAATGTCCTATTGAAAAAATTCTGAAAAGGAAGGTGCTTTTCTTTCAAAACATAAAGGAACTTAAAGAAGCTCAAATAATCTAGCATTTGCTGGAAGTCAGACGAATTAAGGTGAAACAAGCGGTGGGATGGGTCGGTGAGGTCTGAACCATTTTCCCCTGGTCATTTATATTCCGTTTGACCTATATCGCTCTCTCTAGGGACGTGTCGACCTCTCATCCCATTCTTTTCTTGCAGTTGATGAAAGTCCTAAGCAGCTCAATTATACATGAAGCCAAATAGGTAGCCAACAAAAACTTCCAAAAATTTACAGTTTGGATAAGTAAAATCTCAAAGGAATATGATGAATTTCTACTTTTTCAGTGTTGAACCAGTTGTATAGCTCTCCTTATTTCAATTTTTTATGTTGATATCCATTTGCAGTTTTAGCGAGATTCACTACATTAATATGGATTTGAACGTGAAACCCTAGAAAATATAAATATATAAATATAAAATATAACTTAACCACAAGAACCTCAATTGACACTTTGTGAGGGTGTGCAAGATGCAGCCTAACTGTGTTCCATCTCCGCTTCTGTCTATGTGGCCTGCCAGGCTCAAACTAGCTGTCAATCAGTATTTATGTGAGCATCAACGATGGGCACACTGGAAGTTGAGGTTCTATCGATCGGGGATGGAAAGTCGAGCAACTCAAGGTATGTACTTTTTAGCTAAAAGTACATTAGACAACATTGACTCAGACTGCGCATGCTAACCACACCTCCTATACATGAGCAAAGGAAAGGCTTTGGTAAAATTTGACCGCAAAAAGTTTTTTGGAGCTACATTTTTAGAAGGCAGACTGACTACCGCTAAATAGTGGGCTGCGTCCTCTCTTATAGGTTACAAATCGCCGAAATGAATCTATTATGAAATAAATAATGCCTAAAAATAAAAATCAAAATATGCGTAAAGCCTTAACTTTATCTATTTTTATGGGCTATCAATAAAATAAGGCTCCTAAATCTATGTGGTGAAATGGCCTGCAGGCGAGAGTATGGCAAAAACGCATATGTACGGAAAACATTGAACCCAAGACGAATATATATGTGTTGTCAAGACGGTGGGTTCTCCCATCTTCAATACGAGTGGATTTATTTAACGCACAATCCTTATTCGTTAACTTTGTGGAATTCACAACTCTTTTCGAATAGCAACTTATAACCTATTGCACATATAGAAGCAAGGTCTAGCGAGGGCTTACATTCGAAGATGCAGATCTCAAAATTTTGTAGATTTATTATTAGGAAATGTTCATTGCCTTTATTCAGTAATCAGATATTCTTTGTTTTATCAAATGATGCAAAGATGGCAAAGAGAGGGGCATATAAACAAGAAAGCAGTCAAATAAGCTGCTAACCTCAAAAGGGTAATCATGTTTAGGTATATGAAATATATTTTACAGTCCGACCTTTTGTGACGTACCCTCCAAAGTCTACTAGACCGTTTGAGCCTTCTGCGTTGAAAATCGCTTGAATTGGGTACATCTGAAAGGGGCACGCTATTTTGTTGCCAAGATGATCGCTCGCACATCCTCTTTATTCCCTGGCCTAGAATCATCAGTTATAGAGATTCAGTTTGCTTGAACAAAGTCACTTGGTCAGATAATTACTGAGTTGCTACAACAGAATTTGCAATCTTAAATAAAATATGTGAGAGTCCACGACCACACGAATTGTCCTTAACTGTTAGATTCAATAAAAGTGTTTTTATCACTGCGATCTTGGCTAATTCTATTTACTCCGTTCTTGCCTAACTGGTGGGCCAGGCGACCGTGAGGGAAATTTCAACTCCACTGAAAGTCAATTGGAGTAATTCAAAGTCAAGACTACCTTCTTGTTTGTGTGTTTAAAAACACTTCAAGTAAGTAATTGGTCAAAACTATCACACAATACGGTTTATGGATATATGGATACACGGGAGCCCCAAAAGGGCTTAATATACATAAGAAATGAGGACGCACGACAAAGAGGATGCCCAAAGGGCGACTAAAGTAAACAGCAGTTTCATATTTCAGTTAACTTTGTTGTCGTAAGTTCATTAAAAATTACTAGCAAAATTTCAAGGGCTATAATAGGTGGTTGCGTACTTTGGCGATTTGCAATCCCATTCCATATCTGAACACGGAAGAACAATGGTAATCAACAGCTAAATCAATAAACCTATTGTGTCCACCATGTTTACCCTAACTTCCTGTATATGAAGTAGGTGTGTTTGTAAGGTCACACGAGTAGCCAGTTCATCCAAAATCACGTGTTGACTGAACGCCAGACACCTCTTCCTCCCCTCTATAGCTTGACAGTTCTCTCGACTTCCTTCATCCATCTTCATGTGGCAGGAACAAGGATTTTTCAAAGGGAACAGGAGATGGATAACTATGACTTTAAAACTGACGTCTATTGACTTCTGGTCTCATTCAAATTTAAAAGGGTAAAAGTGATCACACTTCCTTAACTTCGGATAAGAAAAATAAGTTGGCGTTGCGAAATCGTCAACTACTATAGTCTAAATCTCTTCTGCACACAAACTAGTACATCTCAGCCATGAAAGACCGTACCTGAAACAAATAAGGTCTTTTCATTGGTTCGTGTTTTTCAACATTGTTTATAAAGCTTTTTTTTTCCTTGAAGGAGAAACAACGCCAGATCCTGTTTAGGTGATGGGTAGTTAAAGTCGTGCTCGAACACGGTTAGCCATTATGAAGCACAGACAATAAGCGACAATTGCAGGTGGCAGTGGCTACGATTTTTCACATTTTGAAGTCGCCTCAGTCCCCTCTCTAAATGTTTCCCTCTGCTTTTTGTCCACCGAAAGAAGGCGGATATATGTGCAAATCGCGCATGTATAAACTCCCGAATTTGATGTGGTGCTCCGTCCATCCAGTCAGCCAGTCAACTGCCCGGCTGGTCCTCTTCCGAGGTAAGGCCATATTTCACAGGAACGATTGGGGCATCCACCATTCAAAGCATTTCTTGCCACATAGTTGACCTATGCTTCAAAGGTTGGGATCTCTTTCACTGCCATGAAGAGTGATGAATATTAAACATTATCTAATGAAGCATTGATTACTGGTGCTACAACTAGTTTGTGGTAAATAGGCACAAGTGTGATTAGTAAAAGAAAACGCAGAAATTAGGCATCCCATTCTCAATTATCTAAACCTAGAATCGAGATTGCTCAGGGAGGTAATGAAAGAGAATTTAACTGCTAGGTTTGGTCATGAACGTCTTGTCTTGTTTGACATTTTTATATTTAAACAGCAAATATTGTTAGGCAAGTAGTTTAACTTTACGAATCTAGAGAAAGGACATTTTTGAACCACATGAAATGCAATTAAGTTGCTGTGAAAAGCAATGAAATGGTTTACACATGCGCCAAATCGAAGAAATCAATAAAGAGAAAATCAAATAAAAGATAACAACGATATCCTAACAAAACTATCAACTCTCCTCAACAGCTGAGTCCAAATTTAAAGTATCAACTTCCCAACAAATAAAGCTCGAAGGAACCAATATCAGTCTCGTGAATATACAAAATAATCGTTATGTAGGCAGAAGTTAAAAAAAACATAGAAAGCAAACACCCCTTTCATTTCCATAATCGAATGTGG
>NW_020170419.1:708881-712683 GCF_000524195.1 Echinococcus granulosus | reverse complement strand
ATCACGCTAATTATGCATTTCTCGTACAGGTGAAGTCATTTCCATTTCTACAATCTGGAAAAGGTTGATGTTATGTAGAACATAACTTGGTATCTGGGGTGCAAACAAATCATCATGGATCATTTGACATCCTTTACAAATTCGGTCAGGCCTACTTGTTATTTGTTCATAAGCGTATCTCGTGTCCCTTACATTTGATTGATGTTTCCTAACCTTTTGGTAGCGTTTTGTCCTATTTTAGGGGCCGTAACCATTAGACTAAATGACATTTGAAAACAAGAGGTTCTAGTAATTTACGGTGGAAATGTGGGCCTTTGGAAGACATTCTTCGTGCCAAATATTGATTTATTGTTACCACAGAAAGGTGGAAAAATTACCGTAAAAGAAGTATATATGTCCAAATATGCAGAACGAGTAGTAGTTTTATTTAATTATGTTCACTATTGCTTATTTTCCTACAACATGTTATTTAAATTATTAATTTGATTCCTTTGAATATTGAAAAAAACAAGCTGGGGAATCATGCTAATTAAGTATTTTTGTACAGGTGAAGTCAATTCCACTTTCACACTTTGGAAATTGTCAATGTCAAAACATGATATTCATAGTGCCAGCTGACGATCTTAAGCGCATCATTTTTTTAAATTTCACATACACCATTTAATGTCCTCTACAAATTTGACCAAGCCTACTTGTTATTGGTTCATAGGCGTATCTTATGTAATTTACATTTGACTGATGTTTTCTAGCCTAGAGTTAATACTTATTATAAAACAGAATTATGTATGTATAGCGAGGAATTACTCTTTTAATATCCAAGCGGCACCATACCTTAAGTTTAATCACATCATCTTTTACCTACAGGAATACAAATGAATTGCAATTGCCGCTATTTTCTACACATTTAAGGAGATGTAGCGACATTTGCAGAATCCGATCTGAGAAAATTCGCAGTAAGCATTTCGCGAATTGGCAGTGTTGAATATAACACTTTTAATTGGCATGAAGGAATTACATGCTTAGTCACCACAATTGATCGGACGCAAGATTGTGAGGAAGGGTTTGAAATGGCACACCCAGTTTATACAGTTAAATAGTACTCTCAGCACTTTTAAGAAAGCAAAAATTATAAAAGATGATGGGCCCTCTGGTGTTTTATCAACTCCAGATCCCCAAAAAAGTGCATCTGCTTCAATTAGGAGGTAAATGGGCATTTAATAATCTTCCTATTCGTACATATACAAGTTTTTAAGTCATTTTGTGAGCAAAGATAGTGCTAATGCCAGGAAGCTCTCTGGTCTTTAAACTGAATTACTATAGGAAAATTACCAAAAGAAGTTAAGCAAATGCAAAAGACTAATATATTGGACGGCGGCCAATTGAATGTGTAAACAACTATTGATGCAAATTCAAACAGGATTTGCATTTGACATTCCATCAATTTAGATACTTTCATTTTTTATACGGGAGATCTTCTCTGTTCTCTTGGTACCTTCTAAAATATCCAGTCAAAACTTCTGTAATTAGTGCATCGTTACTATCTATATTGGGAGTTGGGATTTGAGCTCGGTATATTTGTGCATAGCACAGTGAGGCATCACCCATGGCGACAAGCTATGGCGACCTGGATCGTGCGGTATTTGTTGTCTTAAATAGCACATTTTTTGCATTTCTTATAGCACCGAATTTTGTGCAAAAAATGTATCTATTGAGATGGGCAATATTTAGTGAAATTTACTGCAGGTAAAAGAAATGCACATGCCCTTTTTAATCCGCCTTTTTAATGACTAGGACGGGACGTTATCTTGCATCCCAATTAAGGTCTAAGCATTTAGTATCACGCTAATTATGCATTTCTCGTACAGGTGAAGTCATTTCCATTTCTACAATCTGGAAAAGGTTGATGTTATGTAGAACATAACTTGGTATCTGGGGTGCAAACAAATCATCATGGATCATTTGACATCCTTTACAAATTCGGTCAGGCCTACTTGTTATTTGTTCATAAGCGTATCTCGTGTCCCTTACATTTGATTGATGTTTCCTAACCTTTTGGTAGCGTTTTGTCCTATTTTAGGGGCCGTAACCATTAGACTAAATGACATTTGAAAACAAGAGGTTCTAGTAATTTACGGTGGAAATGTGGGCCTTTGGAAGACATTCTTCGTGCCAAATATTGATTTATTGTTACCACAGAAAGGTGGAAAAATTACCGTAAAAGAAGTATATATGTCCAAATATGCAGAACGAGTAGTAGTTTTATTTAATTATGTTCACTATTGCTTATTTTCCTACAACATGTTATTTAAATTATTAATTTGATTCCTTTGAATATTGAAAAAAACAAGCTGGGGAATCATGCTAATTAAGTATTTTTGTACAGGTGAAGTCAATTCCACTTTCACACTTTGGAAATTGTCAATGTCAAAACATGATATTCATAGTGCCAGCTGACGATCTTAAGCGCATCATTTTTTTAAATTTCACATACACCATTTAATGTCCTCTACAAATTTGACCAAGCCTACTTGTTATTGGTTCATAGGCGTATCTTATGTAATTTACATTTGACTGATGTTTTCTAGCCTAGAGTTAATACTTATTATAAAACAGAATTATGTATGTATAGCGAGGAATTACTCTTTTAATATCCAAGCGGCACCATACCTTAAGTTTAATCACATCATCTTTTACCTACAGGAATACAAATGAATTGCAATTGCCGCTATTTTCTACACATTTAAGGAGATGTAGCGACATTTGCAGAATCCGATCTGAGAAAATTCGCAGTAAGCATTTCGCGAATTGGCAGTGTTGAATATAACACTTTTAATTGGCATGAAGGAATTACATGCTTAGTCACCACAATTGATCGGACGCAAGATTGTGAGGAAGGGTTTGAAATGGCACACCCAGTTTATACAGTTAAATAGTACTCTCAGCACTTTTAAGAAAGCAAAAATTATAAAAGATGATGGGCCCTCTGGTGTTTTATCAACTCCAGATCCCCAAAAAAGTGCATCTGCTTCAATTAGGAGGTAAATGGGCATTTAATAATCTTCCTATTCGTACATATACAAGTTTTTAAGTCATTTTGTGAGCAAAGATAGTGCTAATGCCAGGAAGCTCTCTGGTCTTTAAACTGAATTACTATAGGAAAATTACCAAAAGAAGTTAAGCAAATGCAAAAGACTAATATATTGGACGGCGGCCAATTGAATGTGTAAACAACTATTGATGCAAATTCAAACAGGATTTGCATTTGACATTCCATCAATTTAGATACTTTCATTTTTTATACGGGAGATCTTCTCTGTTCTCTTGGTACCTTCTAAAATATCCAGTCAAAACTTCTGTAATTAGTGCATCGTTACTATCTATATTGGGAGTTGGGATTTGAGCTCGGTATATTTGTGCATAGCACAGTGAGGCATCACCCATGGCGACAAGCTATGGCGACCTGGATCGTGCGGTATTTGTTGTCTTAAATAGCACATTTTTTGCATTTCTTATAGCACCGAATTTTGTGCAAAAAATGTATCTATTGAGATGGGCAATATTTAGTGAAATTTACTGCAGGTAAAAGAAATGCACATGCCCTTTTTAATCCGCCTTTTTAATGACTAGGACGGGACGTTATCTTGCATCCCAATTAAGGTCTAAGCATTTAGTGCCTATGACTATTTATGATTTGATATATTCATCAGCCTACGAATTTGCTACTTTAATCTCATTCGTTTTTTCGAAAATACTTAGTCATTAAATAACCGATTTGTTTTTTACAAGAACGTTTGTACTCCTG
>NW_020170419.1:707508-708781 GCF_000524195.1 Echinococcus granulosus | reverse complement strand
AAACTTGTCAATCAAGAGATTCTTTGTCGGTTCACAAAGAGAAAAAGGACGCTTATCTCCCGTAAAACACCGATATTTTGTAAACATCTCACTCTATACTACACAAAATGAAATGTCTTCATCTAGCCATTCCCCTCAACCTAAAAAGTCCGGACCTGGTAGTGGAAGCTAAAGATAATTTCGATAGTATATTCAAATAACATTAATCCAGATTTGTTGATCTTAAAACTACGACTCATGAATTCTTCCAGGAATTGTGTGCATTCGTCCTAGACTAAAAGTTTAGATGACCAGAACGCCAGAATAACCGCTGTGTCCTCTGAGACTCTGGAAAGGTGTTTCTCAACATGAGCATTTATTAAAAAATTGGTATTTTCTGGGTTTCGCCACTGCAATTTGTCATTTTCAGTTCGCCCTCAGATGCCAAGTTCATATTCTGTCATTTACGCTTAGTTGCCAGCACTGTGTGTGAGGATATGTGACCTTGCGTTAAGCCACGGGTGGTCTCGTGATCGCTCTGTTTCAGCTCCAAGGTTTTAAAGGCCACCAAGACCAGTTCACGATAGGTTAGTTCGCGTCATTTGCATTTATCGGATGGTTGAGGTGGCGAGAGATGAAGTGCACACGGGTGAATGGTACAACGGTACATATTATCGGTATTCATTTTTTCTTAAATTCGCCTCAAATATGTGGTTGGACTTGACTAATACAAGACATGCTCTTCATCACCACTTGTTTATTCGGTTTTCCAAACTGTTGCTATGGTTGTAAAACACGCGGTGAAATTGCATGTTCGTAGTCACGCCAACCCATTTCGAGTGCTTCGCAAAAGCCAAATTTGACTTTTCCAGTTTAAAACTTGGCTGTTACCTCCAAAGATTTGCTTGTCTCTTAGGCCTCCTTATATGAAGTTTCACTAAAACCATGCATCATGAGTTGATGCATCATTTATCCTGATTTAAGTGAGAAAACAAAGTGAAATTCAAGACCTTCGAAGGTGGCAGCAGGAGGAGACTGCAGAAAAATGAAAAGAATTCAAAAAGCACTTCCGCTTAGTCTACTTTGCATGAATGAAACACCCGACTGGTCGCATTCCACCGTTAGCAATATTGTCAATGAAATCCCGAAACAGGTTCCCATTCAACCCCAAATGTACCTTTTATCACTGCCACTCAATTTTGCCTTCTGCTATGTCTACCATTATGAAGTTGGGACATGATGATGATATTTACTTCAAGCAAAATATGCTAAGGCGAGAGAACTTTAGTGAGCC
>NW_020170419.1:688886-707408 GCF_000524195.1 Echinococcus granulosus | reverse complement strand
AAAAAAACCTGTCCTTACCTCACTTATCAAGGGTATTGTTACGGAATCATAACATCAACTTCAAGTGAGTTGCCACCTTTTTAACACATTGCCGACCTCCTTCTAACTCACGATAATTCATCCTCCACAGTAGCAACAGACTTGTTTTAAAGACGCGACACTAGTGAGCGAAAGGAGTAAGAGTCAAACTTATCATAAGTGGAAAGGCTGAGAGACTAGGCATACCAGAAAGTGCTTCGCAAAATATAAAGAACGAACCGCGTAGACTGAAGAGCATCATGCAGGACATTCGTGGGCAAATTTCCTTCTCAAAAAACATATTGATGCATGCCATATGGGCGTTAGCAAGACACTGGATATGTTTAGCTGTGCATTAAAATCTAATTGGCTAATATGGAGTCCACTTTCTGCGCCGATGTTGACCATCAAAGTAGCAGATGATGGGACAATTCGAACCCATATTCTCCAGCCATCCAAGCCACCAATGCAAATAAAAATGAGATTTTATATCACCCCGATCAGGTAAAAAGTGACAACAGCAGTTCGACTTAAAGAAAATCATTACTGAATCATACTTCTGGAGATATGAACAACAAAATGGTTGTTAATAGGGGAAAAGATAGAGTCAGGAAAAGTGTAGGGAGGGCCAAGGCAATACGCAGAGACGGCATTGATAGAGGGAAATGAAATGCGGTAAAAATATGCGAATAAGGGGGGATGTGTACTGCTTAAGGGAGTGTAGGTAAATCCCACCTGAAAGGTCGAAGGGCGTGATGACAATGGTGGTAATGAAAGCAGTGACGCAGAAGAAGCTGTTCATTTATAGTAAGAATGTGAACATTCACCCGTTTGGTTGATAAGTAGGCAATAAATCGAAAGCCGTTTGATTATAAGTCAAAGGACTCTACGGTGAGAGTGGGTCCTCGTCACACTCGTGACGTATTTATTATCGCACAATTTCGCAACAGTAAATGTGAGCCAATAAGTAAATTGCAATTACAGACGCTGTTGTTTCGAGCGCGGCTACGTGTATCACAAAGCGTTGTATTGTGCGCACAGGCATTTACATATCCAGAGCAAGTCACACATAAACCAATATCATGGTGACCGAAAGTATGCAAGAAACAGTCACAAAAGCGGAAAGAAAATTCTCTACTTCAACTGTTGAGAAAAAAGGTGACAGGTAACATGTAACCCCAAAAAAGTCACAACCATTAAACACAGACCTACGCATTAAATATGGTGCAAATCTGCTCAAGGAATGCTTGTTAACCGAAGTGGCCATCATTTGGAGACCTCGTAACCTTAACGCCACATTTGAAGGAAAGACTGTGTTACTGCAGCAATTAAGTTGTCATCATTATTTCCACCAAAAATGTGCTGCATTTCAAAGAACAAAATAATACTAAAATTTTCCCAACACCTACCGAAAACGCGAGCAAATGCCGAGAACTAACCCAATATAGCTAGCAAACTTACAAACAAAAAAAAACCTTTTTGCGATTTTGAAAAAAATTGTATTATTAATGCGTATTTTTAGCACCGGCGATTAGCATGGTTTAAATTTGACAGCACTTAGATTATTTGTAGAATCTAAACTTTTAAAAAAGAGCCTAATCATAACTAAATTTTTTTAGTTTTGATTTTAATTTTAAATAATTCTATTTTGTGTTTGAACGCATTGACAAGGAGAACATTGCTATGAGTCTGCTTTGTATAACCTAGGCGTGGAAGCGCCTTATTTGGATTCTATTGTAGGTCCTTATCTGTTCGCGGGACCGCGTTTCTTGATGCCGTAGCTCCTATTTGTTGCTGATTTTAATAGTGAGTTAAGTTCCTGCTCGTGTCCTTCTCGTAAATGTGAAGCCTCACCCTTGAGCCTTAAATTAGGCTATAACCCGTAAGTAGCACATCGTTATTTTGAGTCAGCGTGCTCATACGGTGTCCTTGTCATCTTTATGTTTTTAGGTCTATTTACTCACTAGTTCGACTTATAAGACATGATGCAAAGTCTTCCTCGTCTTTGCAGTTGCTTTTCTTTAAACATGCGTATTTGATTTTTTCCGTTATTTCCGTCGGCAGAAATCTACTTCTCTAGGCTGTTGGCATGGCTGCTATTTGTACAGGCGTCATATTTTATCTAAATTAGCTTGAGGGGAGGTGGAAGTAGATAATTGCACCTAAACCTGCTTGCCTCATTTGGTCCAAGGCAAATTCTACAGCTTATCCTCTTCAGCTTTTTGCTTTATTTCACAACCTTGTCATATTGTTGGAACCTCCACTTTTTGTATTGTGCTTTTGCACTCAATTGCATGAAAATCACCCTTACCAATCACTGCCAATGTGCATAAGATACCAGAGTAGTGAAAACGCATATTTTAGGCGATATTTAAGGGACTGTTTTTCATTCTCAAATATTGACAAATAGAGCTTGTAGTGTTGAGGATATCAGTATCTGAGTGCTATTTCAGTGGCCTGTATTTGCATATCCTAGTAGAGTCATTCAAAGTTCGGATTTTTTCACCTTTTAGGCTTGATATGGTAAGGGAGAAGAGTGAAGGTAGATCCAGTGGAGTCCCAATGGAATAATTTACACGTCATGTCGTATCTATGTTCGCTATTGCTGTCGTAGACAGCATTACGATGGCGAAAGATGTTGCATCGGAGGTTTAAGTGAGTTGTTCGTTACCTTTGTGGTGATTCCAACCATCACTTACCGCTCTTTTTTCTATCAGAATGTGTTGTTTTGTCATTAATACACTTATTCTGATGTATGTTTTTGTTTTCGCTGAATTTCCACACTTATTCACTCAGGTCTACAAATGGCTTAGTTAAATCACGATTCTGCTCAATCACTTAGTTCGCTTTAATTGTAAGCGGCTATTAGGTCAGCAATAAAGTACGCTTAACCTTCATGCCTAACTCACTGCCTCAGGTTTACCTCCTTTGAGGAAAGAAAGTTAAGGGATTCTTGCATTCAATTAAAACTTTTACACCTTTTCCAGGCTTTGATGTACCCAAGCTTATTTGTCAACACGGTTTTGCTTTCTTATTTGTCAAAGGATTCGACATTTGTGTAAATTAGCCTTGCCTCTTCAAATATTTCGTAACACTTTCTCTGCCAGATTCTCAGCGGATTGTCGGCTACTATAGTCGATGTCTTATTGTTATGGTTTGATTTTTTAACCACTTCAACCCTTGCTCAAGGGAACCGAAAGTGTAGCTTTGCGCGGTCCATGATCAATCTGCAGCGCTTTTTACTGACTTAGAATTATCCTGTCTTTAGTTGTGACAATTTGGTTCGGTCATTTACCGCAAATTAATTTAGAACACGTTCCGCGCGACGCTGTTGATTTGGTCATTTCCCTAATAGTGTAAAGTGCGAACACTACAGTAGCACCAAGTGGATACATGGGTTTATTCCCCAGCCTCGATTGAGAACGAAATCTGATCGTGTTCGCAGTGTTTGACTACAGGAATTTGGTTGGAGGTTTTATGAAAAATGCCACATAGACAAGTTGTTAGACTCCGCTTCATGCGAACACTAACCACGACAAATAAATGAAGATTTCGCTGGAATCCTAAGGGAGGTCTTACCGCTTTTCAGCCTTTCACCTCAAAAGCAAATAATTTTACTGCATCACACATGTGGCACGCGTTCTTTTGCTTTTGAGTAGTCGGTTGCACCCAGTTTAGTGCCCAATTTTTTTTCCTAAGTGATGCTGCAGTTTGATTGCTAATAATCGAGTGAGGAAGAATTTCTGCTATAGCTGTTGTCGTCCATTTTAACATAGCAGTTCCCTTCTTAACCATTTTATCAATTTTCTTTAATTTGTGCACAGACTACTATGATTTGAAAAACTGTTGATAAAGGCGACTAATCAAAGAGGTGAGGCCTCTGTTTCAAGCCTAGAAGTCGAGATCAATAGTCATGGAATCATGATGAAGCATTGAGTTTTCGGTTCTTACCTGTAGAGTCTAATAGGTTGATTTGTTTTCCCACAAAGAAATCTGTACGATCCACGTTCCTGCAAAAGGTCCTCGATTTCTATTGTGGTGATTTAGTATTTTATTTAACTGCGCGGGGATTTGAGTCCCTGCAGACTGCATTTCCGCTCTGCACGATGGCCTTTGGGTCATGCTAATATTCTCCGTTTAGAGACGAGAACTCTGTAATGGCCTTTGACCACCAACGTAGAACAGCGCATTCTTTCTGCGGCAAACGGCGTGACTGATCAAATGCAAGCTCCTATTCTCGATTTTCAGACGAGAAGTCTGAAATGGCCATGGACTTTCTGCAGCAAACGGCGCGACTGATCAAAAGCAAACTTAATTACGACTAACTGTTGCCCCGATCGTGGCCGCATTTTGGTACACCTTGGCCTCGTTCCATTTTCCTGCATTTTCGATGTATCACAGCTTGGTGACAAATCGCAAAATGCAATTGAGCAACTTTACATCGCTTAACTGGTGCGTACTTGGAAGCACCTTTAGTGCCTTACAGGACGTTTACGTGAGGAATAAAGGTGTTTGATATTTCTTTGGTACCGCACTGCGATTGCTGAGTAGCATATACATAGGAACGTCTCGATATTAATAGCTCGAAATTCACATGTCAATATAAGTAAATCCTTCTGGTGTTTGCTATCAATTGTTACAAATACGGGTTGGCGTATCTGTACTGTAACCGTATGTGCTGTTTACAATGAGGACGAAACAGTGCATCCATCGTAACCGATATCATGGATAGCAAACCAATGGTTAAGGTATGACGATGTTCTGAAGGGTTTGAAAGGTATGCTGAAGATTACAAGATTGCTAAGATTTCTCCGAAAATTATGCTCATTTACGGCGATGATGCTGGTTCATTGAGAGGTACTGGGAGCTTCGGCGTTCTCGAGGTGAATGCACAGTTGCGAAGTGTCCATCGTGCAGACTCTGCACATGATAAAATCGAAGAGTCGGACCAGCTGTGTTGCTGTTGGTCGCTGACACTGATCTGCCGCCATTCCACTACAAGCGCAAAAGTTTCCATCAACTCTACTTCCCAATGAGGACACTTTTAGACAGGTAGAAGTGAGGGGTTTCTCACCAATCAAAGAGACTTTGAAGAAATGGCAGACTTGAATGGATCCTCACGGAGTGAGGACTCACCACTTGGTCCAATCTTCGTGTCAGCATTTTCCAAATCGAAACGGTCATGCTGTAAACATCCACTGACTTCGAATAACTGGTGAAGAACTCATCCTTGTGCATTGGTTTTGGTAAAAGAAAAGTGCGTACACTTGAAGCTTTTGTGAAAACGGTGAGTATATCACAATTATTCACGGATATTCATATGCCTACAGCAGATACCTTTGACGATGACAAAAAAATTACATCTGCGCCAAATCGGAAGAATAATTGGGCAGGGAAACTCACTGCCTACGTCGAAACAGGAAAACATAATTTAACGCTCAATTGCAACATAGCGAACGTCGGCCATTCGCGTGTTTGGACCGGCACCAATGAACTTGACGATGTTCGGATGATGCAGGTAGCAAGTGTATAGGCTTCTTGGTGGTTGTATATGCGTTCAACAATCGCATTCATGAATTTGAAATCCTTCTTCACCACATTTTTACGTCGGCATTTTCCAAATGAAACAACCCGGCATGTCCCTCCTGAAATGCTCTTAAAAAACGTAAAGAGCTCATTTCGTGCCCAGTCCAGACGGAAGCCACTCCCCGTCCTCTCCCCGACATCACTATTATCATCGGCGTAATGAGAGTAGAGGGTGTCAATCCCACCGAGATCAGCGACGTCGATTTAATAGGTGCTCCCTCAATTTTGGCCTTGTGTGGTTGACACAACGTAGGTCTATTCTGCATTCATTTTGGGTTTTGGTTTTCGTTGCGTTTTCGCAACTGATTCACACCACTTTGGCATTAACTAAACTACCAAGTTAGGGTAATCAGTACCGCTTCCGCAATGAATAGTCATGCCTCATTTTATTTCTAGTATCTTCAATCTTTTATGGAGCCTAAAATTGTCAAAAGTAATGCAACTTCTGGTGGTGCCTAACGTGGTAAATCGTGTTTTCCTCTAGTTGGACACTGAGGTGTGTATGTGTAGGTTTGCCATGGACTGAACCAAAGTTGTGTAAATATCCCTTCCATTCTTTAACCACCGTCGAGATATATTTGTCAGTCTACCATGGAATGCATTGCAGCGACGCAAAAATAATTAAAACAGTTCTGATATGAGTTGACTGGATAACTTGGTCTTGTTGTTGGAACCTTTTATTTAACCTGTTGTTCTTTTCTTCAGCCGCTTCTGAGGCGCCGGTAGTCATTCGCTTCACCGTGACGATGGCAAACGTGACGAAAACGGAGAGGGGGATGTGAGAGAAAAGAAAGGAGAGACGGAAGTCAAACTGAGCTCCCAACATCAAAGGAGGAAAGAGTGGCTTTCAAAACGCCGTGCTCTCCTGCGAAGAGGCCCAGTCAAATGTCTTCTTTCCCTTTGTTTGTAAATGGACCAGTATGTGTGACGTGTATGTGCATTTACAAATCAGAATTTCTCCACTCGAGCCTTTACTTCTTGTCTGTTGGTGGGGAAGGAAAATGAGCTAAAATGGAACTGTTGGCTGGGTCATGAGAAGCATAATAGCCTTTGGTTTTCTTTTCATTGATGGGATGAATGGTAATAGGTGCGAATCGCACATCCGGATAATCGGTTTCGGTGGCTTTTCTCTCTCGCCTTAGAAGCATGGGCATACATTGACCGGATACAGCAATTACTCTCTCTGCAAGGAGCCAGATATTTTAGCATCCTACGTAAACCACTGATTTGAGCCACCAATGATGTACCTACCTTCTGTGAGTAAAGTTAGGCGCTTTGGTTTCGTTGCTGTGCCACGGTCGATCCCAGCCCACCTGCTTACTTGTGATAGTTGAGTGAGAAGAACAATTTCCCCTCAAAGGGAGGTAGGGAGAGAAGAAATAGAGAGGATGTTGCCCAAACCAACATGAATAGTTCGTTGTGAGGTGCCTCATGCCTAGTATACTTGACTAAACCTCCTACAAATGTATCACAAAGCAATGCTCACGCCACTTGTGTTGCTAGTCGTCACCCTCCGAATTCCTACATGGAGACCTCAACGATAACTCAGGTCCAAGTTTAGTCGAAAAATGCGAAAACTTGCTCAGGGCTGTTCCTATTTAGACTGAACCACTCATAAAACAAAAGATCAGTGCCAATTCGGCAATGCACTTTAACAATACCAACGCGCTTCCGTTCCCCGTGAGCCTTGACGAACAAATTTTCTGATTCAAGAGTTGTTCTTAAGGAGTCCCTGCAGAATTCTGTTTGGGAAATTGTGACCCTGTCAAAGAACACGAACAACATTTTTTATCATTAATTTTACAAAGGGAGGCGCGTGTAAGACGGAGTTGTCTGTGAGAAGCACGTCATGAACATTGGTTCCTCACATTAGGGCTGTTTGCTTATTGAAGGCTTTTGAATGAACTGGAGTGCAACGATGTAATGAAGAGAGTGGATAGGATAGGAACAAGGGGTGATTTTGCTATTACTCAAGCATGTTGACCGAGCGGTAGTAGGAACGCCCACATTCTAGTTGGTTGTGAATGACGCTCAAGTCATCTGATCGATCAGATGTGTTTTATCGATCCAATGCGGTCGTCCCCACGAGCAGTGATTGGAGTGATTATCTAACCAATGTCTGAGCGATACTTGGTTGCATACTGTAGAAATGAGCTCCTGTTTCCAAGGTTTTATGGTGCGTGATGATTATGCTTGCACGCTTGAATTAACTCTGTCATTATTTAGGTGTTGAAGGAAAACAAGTGGAATTTAGGTGACCTTTGCAAACCCACTTCTATTCTTGACATGTGCAGTTCTGCTAAAACCCCTCATTTCATTGTTTCTCATGAAGCTTATTATCAAGTAGAGATTATGTTAGCTAGCTTAGGTGCCCAGTCGGTTCAAGTGCTTTTTGTCGACAAGTAATCCTTTGGGTTCTGGCATATTTGTAAGGTGCAACAGGGGCCACGGAATGGCCAAACTTTGAGTATTTCATGACTACCTTTAACATCACACTGGCTGGGTGTTGATTATGGGCTCACCAAAATATAAACAAAATTCGAGTTGATTTGCGCATTTTAGAAATGCTCTCTTGGGCATCAATTTTTCACCATCATCCTTGAGTGAAGTTAGCTTTAGCATTCGCATCAATAGCGACTTGTAATTTATCCTCATCACTGGTGACCCTTTCAGAGCACTCGTCAATTATTTGCATAGAGATATGCAAACAACTGGCAGTGGCATCGTTTCTGCATTTGCTAAAGGAAAGTGACTTTTTGATCTTTGCAAACAGTCTAGCGATGAAATGGAAGCACATTACTTTTTCATATTATTCAAATTCAGAAAGAATTAGGATTGGGTAATTTTTGGCTTAGTCATCAAATTTTATGGTTAATATGAGGTTGTGAATAAATCACGGTTACAAAACCAACGTTTTGCAACTTAATGCGCATGTGACGGCAAAACCGAATTTGAACTTTTCATTTTACGAACGAAGCAAGGAACGTTACTGCTTGTGATGGCGTAAATCACTCGAGTTATCGTTCATTAAGGCGAAAAGCAAAAATGCTAGTGTGTACATTAGTAGGTCTACGTGTGGTGATGAACTATGGCCTACATTTCGCAATTTTCTAGGCGTGAGAACTACTCTGAGCGTATTTGATTTACGTTGATGCGTCTTTCATCGACTATGGCTTTGGTCTTAGCATACGAATCTGCAGTCATTCCTTTATTTTCTGCTAAAAGATATGGCTTCTAGTTTCCAGTACATCAACACCGCAGTGACTCCTGATAGTACTTAATCCTGCATTTAGAAAGCCTAATCTTGAATTCCTGCTAGATGCATAATCTGCCATGGGAAGGTACCGAGTCAAGACTTTACATGGAAATGGTGATCAAAATCATTTACGAGCATCTTTGATTTGGCGAGGTTAGTCACACTAGTTACCAGGTTGGTAAGGAAGTCTAGTGTTTCCTAGACGGCATTATAGCATGCAAAGTGGCCCAGAATAATCAGTTTAGTCTTAAGTCAAAGAGTGTATCTGAGTTGTAAATACCTAGAAACACACCGTCATTGAAGGATTTCTCATTGAATAACAGTACAGGCAATTAATTGCAAATGCTTTCTGCCAAAATCGTGAAGGTGTTTCTGCGGATCTGCTTTTGTTTGGTGTCAGTGCCAACAATGATCATAACCACCACCTTCTATTCGGGATGTGCATAAGCTGCTGCAGGGGTGACGAATGGGCCTTAACAAGGAGGAATGTCATGTTTTCTTATAACAGTGCTTGAGCTCACACTGATAATCGCACTAAGAATACGTTACAAAATTCGCTTGAGAGGCGTCATCGAACCTTGAATCAAGTAAAAACGCTCTCTTTGCCCAACAAACTTAATCTCAGTTAATAGGTTAGGAAGAAGGGAGTGGCTCTGCTATATGATTTTTCAACCCACAGAAATTTTGCTTAGGCCCCGCCCTTATGGATGTGAGGCGAAGCAGCATAAAAATCCTTTGATACCGTTATTTGATAGGGTGCGAATGAGAGTCAAATCACATCAAACTTTCGGTATGCGAAACGTCCATTGCAGCTGTAAATAAAATGGCAGGTTACTTACAGAAACCGGCCACTTTTTGCTGGCCCGAATGCCCATTGTAGACATGATGTGGGCAGATTTGACAAATCCTATGCAGATGAAGACGCTATTAATGCACAAATGGTAGACATAGGTTGAAACTTCGATAATTCAAGGTGAGATACCAGAGCTGATGCATTTAGTTTCCATGTGTATTTGGTGAATATTGCCTACTAAAATCACCAAAAATTGCAGCTTACATGTGGCTCATTCTTAAGTTCCCACCTACACGGATGACAAGGGTTGGCGTTTCAGCATTCTAGAGATCAGCCACAATTAGTTACGCACAACCAAAAATGCGATAAAATTTTACATTTTAGTGGACGATCAACTGTTGTGAGGATAATTTGTTAGGGAGTACTAGCCTGTTTTTTGGCGTGGATAAGTATTTATTAAGGCTTAAAGTCAGGGACAGCAGATCCATGTTCTATTTTCGTATGCCTCATCTGTATGGACTGTGTATATGTTCTTAATAGCAGTTGCTGCATTTTCTGTTTAGAATACGCCTCATTATGTTGCAAATTCATGAACTGTGAACAACGAAAAACAGTTTGTTTAAACGAATTCCACAGTTAAAATTTGTAGAATTGAATTAGTGGTATAGAATTTCAGTTTATAGGTAACAAACTTTAATTCCCACACTTCTATTTACGTAATTAATTTGATATTTTGAAAGTTAAAGTGAATGCCCCAGCACTTTCTCAACTCCATTTATGATCCTCAGGCAAGCAGACGCTAAGTTCCACACCCTTACGACCGAGAGTAGCCTATGCCACTGCTAGTGAGAGTCCCTCTGGAGTAGAGAAATCCACGAAGGCTCTATGAAATCGTTTACCCACCCTCCCTTTGGCTGCATCGAATAGGCCAAAGAAGTCGTGATTGTCCTTCTCTCTTGCCATTGGCAAAAAAGCTATCACCCTCCAACTGATGGATGGAATAGACGTCATAGAAAGCCGTCAGAGTAAAGGCATTCAGACCCGCCAACACATGGCCCAGCAGAGGCAGGGGAGATCACTGCCTCACAACGAATACCGAACATGCGATCCGCATGTAGGATCTTGCTGGACGTACGTGCGAGAAGAATTAAAGACAGCACAAGATTTTTTATGCAAGAAGCCAATATTGCTCAAGTAGTGAGGTTCAAACATAGAGATAGCCAATTTTTCGAATTCTCTAGGTGGAAAATAACGCAATGAGGAGAGGCAAAATGTAGTCACAGGATAAGCTTTCTTAGACACACCGATAGAGGGACCTGGGAGAAACAAGGCATTAGCACTTTTGCACTAAATTAAGGTAATGCCATATGTTTCATAATCTTGCTGGTGTGGTTTAGAAGGAAGTTCATGTGCATTTTTACCCACTTTTTCGTCGATTTCTGTCTTGGTCAGCAGCAAAGTTTGCATCAATGGAATCCTTCCAAGTTTCAAACAATTAATATCAAAGACGAGCTCAGCTTCTTATATTCCCCAAAGCGGATACTTCGCCTATGATAAAATGGGTTATTATCCACTCTCGTTTTGTTCTAGTAAACGAGGGTTATTCTCCGTGAGCTCATTCTGGCTAAAGTTTATTTTACAGATCATCCTATTTAAACACGAAGTGTTCACGATTTTTAATAAGAGTGATGCCTAGTTAGCGTTTATATAGCAAAGAATTTTAGATGTAACAGTGGAAAACGTCAGAAATGGGAATTTATACGTTACTTCATTGGTTTATTTTAAAAGCAAAGCAGTCGTAGAGCTGTCACTTACAACACTCAAAAATAAGCTTCAAAGAGCACAAATAAAACCACACAAGCGCAATTAAGTTAAAGTCTGCTATCACCAACCTCCAAAAAACCAAAGCCGATGCTTTTAACACCGCTCATTTTTAAAAATTAGATAAATAAAGTTATTTTTGGCAGCTTAGTTTTAAGTTCTCCTGGCCTATGGACGCAAGCCATTACAACAATCCAGAGCAGAGGGCCAATCTAAGTATGATGAATCAACTTTTGGTGATCGACCACCAGAATCAAGATATAGAACATTCTGTGTAAAACCGGAGTTAGTATACCGTATTGCAGTTTGGCCCCTTATGCCATGGATAAACTTCGAGGGCTCCATGTCACTTTGTCACCGTCTCGTTAAGCCAACAGAAGATCGGAGAGGGATAAAAGAGTGTTTCCATTCCTTCATCGCTCACACATACCACTTCTTTCACTGTTCAAATGTGGTAACGCTTTTATTGGCAGCACTGAATTTAGAATAGAATTACGTCCAGCCAGAAAGAATTTTACTGCAAAGATAAATGTGAAAGATTAAGCAGGATGTAGTTGCAAGTGATTATGTAATAAAATCAGCCTGACGGCCTCAATGGTGGTTGGATAAAGCCGTATTCGCAGCTAAAAGGAAAGTTAAAAGGGCACCCTGGAGGAGATAGGTAGGTAATTTTACGAATTTTTGGATGGTACAGCGCACACAACCGCTAGCGTGAGGACATTAGCCCCTACATGCTTCTGCATCGGGTCGAACGATAACTCTGCAATCGTTTGTGAGTGAGGGGGTGAGCAAGCCACTAATCTGCGTGAATGAGCAAAAAGTGAAATGAATGGATGAGTGAATGAAATAAATGAATGCCAAGCCATCCATCACTGACCTAACTGACATCACTTTAAATTGTTTCTCCTACTCAGTTTGCTACTGCATAATCAATCAGTTCTCATTAGCCAAACGTTATGTTTGTTGTCACTTAGCCCTGCGTGACGTGATGCCTCGCCTTTAGGACAAAACTAGATAAGCGGAGGGAGAAAGCAAGGTATGGAAATGGATGGTAACTGCGGCTACAATATGGAGGTGAAGCAGGAGAGAAAGCTAAAATCAATGCTTTGAATCTTGATAATTAGACCGACTTCATTGGCAAAGCATTATCGCCTCAAGCAGGCGTAGAACCCATTTGAATCGTTTGCCTGCCTAATAATTTGATTGCATTTTACCATTTTAAAACCAGCAACTTTCTTAGGTTTAGAATGGTAAGAGTGAGATTTAAGCGGGCGTACAAACATTTGTGGATAAGGATTTGAATGACTACCTCAAGAAGGGCTATTACATGCACATGGTGAAGTGGCATTACCTGTAGCCGCCTTTCTTACACTTACACCGTCAAAGAGGTATTCTCAGTAAAACTATCCCAAAGAGTTAAAAATTAGTGCACTAGCATTGCAATGCATTTGACATACATATTAGTAGGTTTTTTTGCAGGCGAACCTTTAAAACATAGTAATGCCAACTTCTCCCCCTCATTTTCTTGTCGCATTTAAAACAATTTTGACATGCTTATGACCCACCAACAAAGGTGTGTGTAAGTGGATTAAATTGAAAGTTAAATTTGCACAAATATGCTATTTTGCCAAGAACTAGCATTAAGCAACTCACATGGTCACTTAGACATCATCCCCAACAGTTTGCATCTATTCTTTCCGTATCGAAGGCCAAATACGATTAATGGACCCAGTCCTCAGGACCAATTTGGAGTGTGTGTGAAAAGCTACTAAAAGCACAGTGTGAAGCGGTTCGTCATAAACCCCATCATGCAATCCCAGCGGCTTGACACCATGTTAAAGCCGATTTTGGGGCAAGTTTTTGTTTTTATTTGTTTTAATTGTATGTATTTACTTGACTTTGCTTGTCGCAAAAGCTGCGACTTTAAGAAACAATAAGCACTTCTCTTAGAAGTAGACTTTCCACCATAGACGCCTTTCCTGTGATATTTATAGAGAAGAATGAACCGATAAAACAAATGGATAGGGGAATAGGAATCAAGAACCATTTGCGTGTGCCGGGAGTCGAACCCGGATCGACTGCTTGGAAGGCAGCCATGCTAACCGCTACACCACACACGCCCATTCGGCGTGCGCACAAATATTAAACAAAGTACAATTTTCGTAGCATCTGTTGCCACTGACTTCCATTTGCGTTATAAACCATCGGTTTGACCAGCCCTTTCTTTGAGATACCTAAGTATTTTAGCTTTGTGCTTGCCATGCAAGCCACCTTAGTAATCCGGCTTCTTTTGTGCCCCAACTTGTCGCTCAAGAAGTGAAAACTTCTTAAACGTTTAAAAAACGAGGCGTCCAGTTCCTCACTCATCTTCAACATACAACGTTTGTAGGTGTTTGTTTGTTAAACAGATCGCAGGACTTGATTTCAACTTGAGGTGGTCAAGTCAACACACTCAAACAGCAATTGCAATGACTATTTTCTTGTGCCACGGGGGCTGTGTTCTGGGCATTAAAATGAACAAAAAAGGATTAGTGGATAAGTGCAGGAGATGAATATTTGAAAGACGGGGTTGAGTATCCGTTCATAAAGATAAATCTGTACTTTGAGAAATTCGCAGATTGGAGTTAGGAGATCAACTCCCCAATATCCTCAAAGGGAATTAAACAAATCTATCACAGAAGTGTCACAAAGTAACAGTCAGGAGGACGAAATGGGCAAAAGAGAACTAGCTCATCTAACAATACACAGGTATGCAAAGTGGGTGGGAACCGCATCGAGTCTTCTGACCAAAGCAGCATGAAAGGATATTTACCGCCATCACACGATAAACCTAGTAAGCTAAAACGGAAGAAGCAGGGACTGCGAGCACTGAAAGACTTGCGTGGAAAATGTGCATATCATGATCATTTCCTTGTCTTTAATATACTCGGGACCTCATGAACCGCCTACTAGGATAAAAGGCAACTGTTTTTCAAATGAGACATTTGTCAGTGGTAGAGTCAGCAATCCAACCTTCCGGTTCTGCTGGCTTGGGAGTTTTTACTTTGTTAATCTTAGGGGGAGGAAATTGAGGGGTAATCGTTGGTTGTGCACTGCCCAAGGCTGCAACTGCCACTGTCAATCAATCTAAACACAAGCAATTTGTTTAGTGAAACTTCTACTTCCTAGAGGTAGTGCCACGCACTTCATTCGGTCCCATTTATCTACCAAGGTTCTGGAGTTTGTACCCCATGTGGGCACAGTTCACAAAACTTCATATGGAGCAGCTTAAAACTGGACTCATTTGAACTCGACTGATGTAATTTAAAAGTCGTCTTGGTGTGATGTTTTTTCCGCTTCTTGCCCGAATGGATTCAGACCGTAAATATCAAGCTAAATGTGCGAAAAGTAATCAACAAAGTCCTCAAATCTTTAGAGGCACCGTTACAATGTTTTCGCTAGGGGAGGAGGCTCTTGTTCAGCCCCATGTATTCATTTAGTAAATGAACATTTGGTATGATTGCAGTTGCCTTTTCAAGGAATTTAAAATCTCTTAAGCAAATGACATAAATAATTTTACCAATAGAAATGCAATTACAAAGAGGGATTTGAATTTTTGCGGATTCGAGGAAACCAACGGGAGTATGCGAAGCTTCTCATTTGCAGTGCAAATACTCACACATCCACAATCTGGCGGAACTCTCTTGTGTAGCAGTTGAAGTACTCCCTCTACTCGCATTAAAATAACATGCTATGCATCCTAGGTGACGTTTATGTGACAACCCTTTAGTGGAGAAACTCATTGCTTATTAGTAGTTAGCGTGTCGAGCTCATTGTCGTTGCCGGGTCTATCATCCGACGTCGATGACATCTGAAGTGCGGAAAAATAAAAGTCTCGAATTCGCCCCTAGATTGAGTAACTTGATTTAACAACTTTCGGTTTAATAAAAGGAGAGGTTGTTACGGGCACTCCCATTCGTTGATCACGTTAAATAATTGGAGCATGCAGCTACATAGCTAGAAGGGCACAAGGTAATCCGTTTAAGCTATCTTTGGTAGGCAGGGTTAGTACCAGCTCGAAAATCGAGTTGTCTCCAACGATGTCAAAAAGTAAATAAGTTCGAAAGGATTAAAAGGCTTGTAGCAAGAATGCTATTTGATGGGCTCCATGGTATCATCGTGAAAGTTGATTCTCTGGAGAATGGCATGCTCTTCCGGTACCTTAAATCAAAAGGTTTTTATTCAGCAATTCATCGACCAAAGTCCAAATCATTTTACTTTTCGTTCCAAGGGAAATTGAAAAATGGATGACTAGGTTATGCATTAAATTACTGAATTTCTGTATACGTGGTTTTGCATTTATGTAAAAGCATCCGAGAGTTTCAAAGACATTCATAATGAGTTTTTTCAGCCAACAATAGCTGATATTAATGACCCATTATGATCAAAAATTGTCGAATCACTTTGTGGCTGTTCAACTTTTTGTGAAATGTCTTTTGATGCATATCCTGTAGGCGATGTACTGGTGGGGAGGGTAGGGAGTGAGGGGTGGTGAGAAAAAATCACATCAGCCATTATAGCATGACATGATTTAATGAAACAGCGAAAATGACTTCTGTCAATGCCAGTTACCTGTAGAAAGCGGATTTGTTTTTCAAAGATATCAACATCAAAATAATAAATCGAATTGCACAAGGATGGTTAAATGAGTGGAGGTTAGTTTCTCTTGCATTGCATTGAAAGCAAAAGAGCAACTAATGGCAAATTTATATAATTGGGATAACAAATTCTGTGCCAGAGACAAGGAGAAGTATTTGTAAGGAATGCGGAACTCAAATAATGGGCGTTGGTTAACGGTAACTTGAATACAACTGCTGCCTCTATGGCCTATTTTGGGTAAAAAGCTGCAGTCAATAATGGCTTTAGGTCCTTGTAGTGAAACTAACGGAATGTTGATTGTAGCTGTATTGCAGATACAGTGGGTTGCGGCACAGCCGAGCAATGTTACCAGATTCGTGGAAACCGCTACGGTTGTAGCGATTTGGCCTACGCAAAGCTGACACTGAGTTGCAAGCCTTCCACTGTCTTCCGCCTTATAGGCCAGACCACTTTGCTGGGTCGGTGTGTCTGGTCCAACTTTTTGCTACTGATAGCTTTCTGGTCAACGTACTTAAAGCATTAGCCTCGTGTACCGATTCAACTACGCATTTGACAATATGCCTAGAAGGGAGGAGACTAAAAAATAACCAGCTATTGGTGTTACAAGTAATAAGTGGAACAGTTGTTCGTGTCGATAATTATTCATAATTACCTATTTTTTGATAGTAGACGTCTATTGAAAGTAGGAAATCAGCAGTGATGTCACGTCGCTGAGGATTCGAGGCATAAGATGGATTTGAAGCTGGTTGAGTGTGTTAAATTTGCACAAATTTTCAGGTGAATAAAATGTTTTACTGGTCTTTGGTATACTTCAATGTTATTATTTGTTCGACATGAAGATCTGTAAAGTGTACGCGAATATTCATATAAATTATAATGCACAACTGTTTGCCTGTCAATTTTTGGTACTCCTTATTATATTCCATGCAATCTTAGAATCGTTTTGAAGCATTTTTGATCATAGAAATCTATTAGATGTGGTGGATGTGATTAGAGCTTTTCTGCTTGACGATTCGACTGCACAACTTAAGAAACTGGTTCTAGAGGTATACAATGACAGATACAGCTAAGGAATTTTATATTGTTGATAAACTACCGAAAATGAGGAAGGACTCAATTGTTGTCGACTTCTACCATGAGTGATGAAGAGTGAGTTTTTTCCTCCGCAAACTAAAGGGGAAGTAAATGACGTTACTACGTACACCGATGTTACTCACAAATAAACGAGTGGAATAATGTGCTTGGAAGACAGTCAGTTAGTCTTTTTTCAAATATTTTCAAATTTGTTCCAAAAGCGCACAGTGCATTTCTGATTGTTTGTAAACTGACCGACTTGTAATGAGGAATGCTGTCTGTATTGCAACAGATATGTTATTGTTTATTTCTAAACGATCTGCCATCCCACTGCCCACGCCACACCTCTAAGGCACGCACCGCTTCACTTTCATAAGATTACATGCGCGTGCAAGAGTTTATTATGAGTTGTTCACTTGTTGAGACCCAAACGGCAGTCATGGCCGAGATCCATTCGTCCGATAAAGCTGGATACTGCTCAAAGGTGTTCAAGACCTAACCTTTTGGAAAGAATCATGTATAGCGGGTCCGTGGAAAGGTAAATTTATTGCCGCCCATTGTGATCGCACATCATACTTTGGGATGGAAGGAGGGAAAATTAGCACTGTCTCATCCACCTTGTTTCTTTTCCAATTACAGACCATCACCTCATCTTGGCACTAGATGGCAAAATCAAGAGCAAATAGGGAATAGGGTTAGAGTAACGTCGATGTTGAAGTGAATAGGGCACGACTCAGCTAAATTTCTTCCGGAGAAAAAATGTGTTGCTATAGCGGAGAAGATTTCAGATTGCTACTCATCACTGCTTCGGTGAATGTATCATTTTCATGAGAATTTCCGTAGTAGTAAAAATTGCACCGCATTATTTGCCGCATTGCAACAAGCTCAATCTGACTCCTGAACAGTGATGAATTGAAACTTTAAATTCTGGAAATGAATTTGTACCCATCTATTTGTTCGTCAGACCAAACGGCACCAGTTGTTCATAGCAAATATAGTCGAAATGTTAGGTTTGTTTAAATATCACAACGAGGCGGTTTCGAAAAATATTGCTTTTGAATGAGTTGGCAGGTCCCCGTTTCCATCATGTGCCTAATTATTGCTTTATCGTAATCACAGGAGGGGATGGTTATTTACTCACGCATTTATTTAGAAGCGTTTACAGGACTTGTTTATGACTTCCTTAGCGGAGTCATCCGCATGATTCTGAGTTTCTTACATTCGAGTCTGGTCTGCGGTGAGGTGAACAAAAGGCCATGTCCTCATTCTTCGCCGCTATTATTGTTCACCTTGTCTCGTTGCTCCCTTAACCACACTCCGAGGAGCGGGTTCGCTG
>NW_020170419.1:687208-688786 GCF_000524195.1 Echinococcus granulosus | reverse complement strand
ACTGACCTTTTGACGTGCAATGCCGATTCCGCTATCACCTCTGTCTCCTTCATTTCTGTCGCCGGCACTGGCACCAACGTGACGAAACGCAAAATGCCACTGGGCAAGGAGATTAATTCTAACCTCCCAGAGGATGAAGAGCCTGGTGAGGTGAAGGTCAAGGAGATAGGCAATCACTTAATGGAGAATAGGGAGGGAAGTGCAAAAAATGGATTACCTCTGGAGAAATCCGTTGTTAATTAATCAGGCGAGTATTAGGGAATCTTTATGCCAGCAAATGTCTGATTGTTGTACATTGAATTTTTTCAATTACAAAGTGAGCGTACGGCTTAGAAATAAGCCCGTTGAAGGGGCTGTGCGATTAAGTCACCTAATCTTATAAAAATCTTAATAATTTAAATGTGACTTTACTTTTACAAGAGCCATGCCAAGGTTCTCTGCTTTTTTATCTCTCTACCAAGACTAAGTTGGTAAGTTAAATAGCCAAATTAAAAAAAAACATGATACATTTTGGTTTTTTTTGTAGTAGAAGTACAATCGATTAGTTATGCTTTATAGCGTTTCCTTGGAAGATCCAACATTTTTTAAAGCAAGAATCATGAATAATCACGTTTGCGACAATTTAATTTGTATCACGAGCTTTAAGCAGGCTTCTCACACAGATGGTTCATTTTTAGTCTTACATCGACAATCAAAATGTAACCGCTCCTTGACGTGGTAATAAACATCGACAACTGGGAGCGTTGCTCCAAATTTCGCTATGTGATGATGATATCAATTTTTGAAATTCACGCATAAGAGTTCCAGCGATTCGGAGTTTATTTTTGAGTCAGGGTTTAGCGAGTACAGAA
This sequence comes from Echinococcus granulosus, assembly GCF_000524195.1. NCBI lineage: Eukaryota > Metazoa > Platyhelminthes > Cestoda > Cyclophyllidea > Taeniidae > Echinococcus > Echinococcus granulosus. Next base: position 687,935 of record NW_020170419.1, on the reverse strand, counting down.
TGGCTTGCTTTAATTCTCTGAAAGTTTTCTGTATTATCTTCTTAAACAAGGTGATAAGTAGAGACTAGGTCGTGGGTATCCAAGCTAATGAGAACACAGTTGTTTGCAATAGTAAACATGAAGTGGTTCAGTGTTTGAAAGATGCGACAGCCATTTTTAAGCACATTGGGCGAGGTTCGAAATTCAAATACTGTTTGTATGAGCAACGGGCAAAGTAACCAACCGAGCTTTGTCTTAACAATCGTCCATTATGCTCTCATTGCTAGGCCCACCGGCATTTTGATCAATGGATTTTCCAGAGCAACTGCCATTGCATTGAATCGATGATGAGAAGATAGTAGCCATCAGAAGCCCGATAGTGCGAGAAATAATTACTTATTTCGAGCTCATTTTTAGTGGTATTACACACTGCTTCCGAAAATCAAACGCCCTATCATCTGTAGCAGGCGTTGATGCGAAAGGCTTTGAGATGCTCACTCCTCTTGCAGCAGCTCGCTTACCATGTTCACCGCACAACCCCTTTTCCCACATGGTTCGTTTTTTGGCCTTAGCCCTTTCATTTGCCGTGTTTTAAGCCTCACCCACTGCTACTAATCACGTGCACTTGAATCACCTCCAATACAGATTGTTTTGCCTTCATTCCTCCAATCATCCCAACCCCAAGTTTACTCGTGGCTTATACATTTCCAAAATTTCTAATAACTCTTGATAAGGTAGAACATTTCAC
>NW_020170419.1:685902-687108 GCF_000524195.1 Echinococcus granulosus | reverse complement strand
CGTGTATGCTTCATCCACCATCGATGGCGTTTCACGAGTTGCCTGCAACTACTACAAAGTAGCCTAATTAACTTGTGCGGAGAGTACCTCAATTCTTTTTTGTTAGGTAAATAATCAGCAACAAGTCCAGACTTAACTCTTCGGAGATAACACCAAAATTCTGGACAAGTGAAAACAGATCCCGCGTACGCGGCGTCTACATGAAGCCACAGACCATGTTTCTTCAGAGTGGACCTATCTCATCCATCAATTAAAATTGCAACAGCCTGTTGTTTTTCATGTGGCAGCACACTAAAAGACAGAGAAATGATAAAAGTAAGTAACTGTTCACTTAAAATTTACCGTGAATAATATATGAGTCGCTTTTTAGGACTGAAGGGTAAAATTAGTAGCATGATGTCCTTCAAATAATCCACTTTGACTTCCAGTTGGATTGCAGAAAATTTAAAAGCTCAAAGGAGTGGGAATAGTGAGTGTTGTAGCAATAGATGGCGTGAAAGGTCGTATTCCTGTAAAAGATGGCTTAGTTAATCTCAAACGAATGACAACGCAAAAAGGCTTAAGCTGTAATGATTAGGTAAGAGCGAAGATTACCCAAGAATAAGAAGTAACACCTAGTTATGTTAGCATTCTCACAACATTGAAAACAATTTCGAATGGAAAATGGATAGATTAGATACCATAAATTAAATAGCTAGATAATAGATGTATCCGAAAGTGACATAACCAACGTTGACAATGACTGTAACGTCAAGGAGATTTCGAGTTCGAGTTTCACGTAGGCGAGGTTTTCTTCAATCATTAGGTAGCAAAAAGCCATCAAGATGAGTACTTTATAAAGGTGAAAGGTTAAGCAATATTTACAATCATAAGGTTACCACTTTTTGCAACTTCAGAAGTTTTTAGGGCTCCCATCTAGCCCTACAGAATGAACTACAGAATCCCAACCTTTCGAGGATACAGTCTTAACGTCTTATTTTAGCAGGGGGCGTAATTCTTTCAAATCTGCGCAAAATTAAGAACAGCATTTGCAAGGTATCCTTATTTTCCAAAACGCTTGATCTTGCGAAGGTCTAATGAAGCACTCAAATCCCCCTCTCATGAGGCATGCTATGACAAGGGGCACATCGAGCTTAACTGCGAAAGGCACATTATCTTCGTTGCGAGGTAATAATTCATTTTACTTGCATACTAGTTTCTGCCCGA
>NW_020170419.1:678774-685802 GCF_000524195.1 Echinococcus granulosus | reverse complement strand
GGAGAAGAGCGAAGGACTTGCTAGAACAGATCCATAGCAAACAAGTTTTGACAAAGCCTCATATTTTGAGTCTCCTGGAGGATCCGAGATGTACTTTTCAGTCGCCTTATCGCGAGCTGCCATCATTGTCACAATGACCTGCTCGCTACAGGTCGTCTAATGTGACAAAAGTAGGAAAGGTGGCAGAACTTGTAAAGATTGCTAAAATAAAAGAAACTCGACAATTATTTGCTACAGGTTAGTGTAAAGATACGGCTAGGCTACCATCAGATTAGTAAAAAATTGAGTAGATTTTTTGGCACAGAACGTTACAATTGTCAAATATATGGGACTGTGTAAATGCATCAGTCTACCGGCTCGAAAGGCTTTACCACTTTCTCTTAGACAAACTATCTCTAATTTGGAACATCCCTGGCGGAAAGTAATGGCAGTACCCCAAGGAAGCGGTTTTTGCCTCCTTGCCTAATAAACTGAGCTAAACTGATACCCAAAGCTGCGAAAATTTGGCCACTCGTGCCATTTACTGCGTAACGTTAGGAGGAGATGAGTATGCGACGGCAGAACGCACGAATAAATGAACGGTAGATGCATCATGAAGAAGAAGGTTTTACTTACCCGATCGTGAGGAGTTTTCGTTCAAAATACTTAGTGGAGAACAACCTCTTGTAGCAATTAACATCTCGAGTGATAAAAGAAGTAATTTGTGTTTGCATAAACTGGGAAGGTGAAATCATAAAAGCCAGTGGGCAAGTGAGTATTACACACTCTGCAGTATATAACATGCTGACAAACGAATTGACTGAGTGACAGACTTGGGATGAGAAATGGCCTTTGCCTTGACACCTTCGTTAAGCAAACGAGCACATCTTCAACTCGCACTTCGATCCCATTAAGTAGGGCTGGGAATGTGAGCGAGGCAAATTCTACTTGCTAAACCACCAAGCCGAGTCAGTCAGTCAGCCAGGGGGTGTAATTAAGACGTCATAATTCAGAAGCTGTTAATAGTTGGACATTGACTGCAGAAATGAGAAACGATATTTACCCCAATAGCACCACCTCCATCACTGGTGTTGTGAAGGTAGAAATCAGGAAGGCTAAGCATCTTTACTAGCCAATCGGCTGTTACCACATCAAGTTCTGTGCTCACTGGGGAAGAAGCCTAACTAGGAAGAAGATCATTCAGTCTGCATTAGTATCGTTTGCAGCAAACAATAGGAAGGAAGATCAAAAAGTTCTCACACCCACAAATAGCTCAAATTTGGACAATGTTTTCCTAATAAACACACGTCTCAGTTTCATCGCCTGTCATTAAAAAGACTGTAGATGAATGCATTATTCGAACGCACATATTAGGCTTTTTTACAAATATATCAGCTGTTCTGCTTTTTTCTTATACACGATAGATAAATTATATTTCCTCAACTCAAAAATACTAAAAATTGTTGCTCTAATCCGAATAAACCTGGTAATAGATGTGCTTTGAGCATGGTTCAATGAAATCAAATGGACATAGTGGATGGGAAAAAACTGGCACATATGTGTGACGCTTGTGACATTAATATTGCAACGGCAACCTAGATTTTTCGCAAATGCTCATTATAACTCTACACATTCAAGGAGCATGCTTCTCCGTCTTAATCTTTTAAACGGATAAATTATAGCAAGGCAAAACCTGGGACTAGACTACATTAAAATGAACCAGGACCGCAATCTTTTGGATGAATATTGAAGTGTGTAGACTGCCATGTTTGTGGCAGTAAACCCCTCCTAAAATGGGAGGCCACTGGCTTCTCTATAATTGCAACCTCTTCTCCACACTTTAGTGAAATTGCCACAATTAAGTGCAGTCGTGAATGTTTATCATAAGGGCATTTGAATTAGTGCCCGAACCACTTCGCAATTTAACAGGAAGTTTTGGACGTCTATTATCACTTGCCACCAAAGTTTACACAAATTTTGGGTAAACAAACTGCTTCCATGCAATTTAAATGCTGTGCCCACAATCGCAAAGTATTGATTACTTAAAATGTCACTTTGGGGTCCTATGATCTGCACATAAATAAATCTTGTTATCTTTGGACTTAAATGATTCACCAATTCATGAAATGGATCTCTCAATGCACAGTGTTACGGTTTTGCAATTTCTCCAGTCAAGTTACGCAATCTCGTTTCATTGTTAAGCAGCATTCCTGACGCTTTGATCGCAAGAACCTGCTGACAATTTACTAGGATTTTGCGCTTTAACTGGGCTATGCTAAATAATGTTAGTAATTTTGGATGCATTTAAAAACAACTCACTAATGCAGCGGTTCTGCAGTTAACGGAGAATTAATAGCATGGTCTCGTTTCATGGGTGTTAAGGAAACAACGTCACCAGCAATCCCGTGTACATTTCCAAGGACAGATTTTCCAAACCGCACAGCGATGAATTATGTATCTGAAAGAAAACGCATTAAATTATTGAATGTCAAGACAAGTATCCCCAATCAACCACACTGGAAACCTACAGTAGAGGTATGATAAGATGAAGTAATTTGGCTCAGACCAATTCTGACAGAGGAAAAAGGCGAACATTGACCAAGTTTTGACTACCGAACGCATATATTTGATCGGACAAACTTGACTACTCCTTTGCATCAGTCTCACTTATTTATCTAGACAGGAAAATCAACCCATTCGATCACAATCTCTCCAGGTGAGTAGGCAAATTTAGACAAAGTGTTGATCATTTGTTGTGTCGCTTTCCTCTATCAATTTGGTATGATTAGAGTTCAACAAGATATTCGACATCAAATTAGCTCTGAATCCGTATAAGTAGATATAGCATTGATGACATGAACCTGCGGAGAGAAGGAAAGCTATTGAGGCTGAGCTTCATCCAAACAACGGATAGCATGATATCCTGAGAAGCAGACGCATTATAAGGTATGCTGCCCTGCGGATAGACTGAATTAAAAACAAGTAGACGGGGCATTATATCAGTTGATATCCAAATAGCCTGACGTAATGGAACGTCTAATTAGGCGGAAGACTTTCAATCCGTAGGGCAACATGCCCAATAATATACCTCCCTCTCAACTTGAAGTGATTTCAGTATATCTGCAGGCCTATGTCATCAATATTATACCTGCCTCCACGGATTCAGGTCTAAATAGTTGTTCAATATCTTGCTTAAGCCTAAGCATATCGATTTGACGGAGGTCAAGTGACGTAGCACATGACCCACTTATTTCGATTTCATGTACTCCTATGTACACTGATGTAGTGGCAAGTCTACTTATTTGGAATTCGGCCTCTCCCTATGGTAGCAGTATATCAGATGGTTGAATGAATGCCATCTGGTATTTGATTGAAGGTTTACTTAAGTAGAATTTAGCCTATTCGCATGTCCAGTTCATCAATTTGAAAACTTCTCGTGTAAGGAGATGGTCAAGTGAAGTAACTCAGCGGACATTTATATTGACTTTAAGCTGTTCGGATGTCAAATGATGTAGTAACAGGTCTACTTATATGGAATTCAGCCTACCCGTAGGGCAGCATAGATAATCAAATGCCCTATTCTCAGAAATTCTCCGTATCCTTTGGTAGAGGGAAGGTCCACCTAGACAGATTTTATTCTATCCACAGGTCTATTTCATTTAAATTATGCTTAATTATGCAGATTCTAGGGTAAGTTGATGTTGAATGTCCTGACGAAGCATAAGAGAATCGACTTTACGGAGGCCAATTTCACAACACCTCTACAATTTATATGGATTTCATGCTATGCGGATGTCAACTGATATAATGCCACTTCCATACGCAGGTCAATGTCATCAATATTATACCTACTTATGCCAATTCAAAGCTAATAACATGTCGAATAACGTGTTAAAATTTATGCATATCTAATCGATTTAGGTCAAGTGACGCAGCTCACGGGACATTTATGTGGAGGTCATGCTATACCGATGTCAAGTATTTAAATAACACTTCTACTTTTATGGAAGTTAGCCTACCTAGTGGGCAGCACACTTAAATATGTGACGCACGCGGTTGTCGAAAGGATCGAGAAAGAGAGAAGATGAAGGAAGTGCCGTTATCGAAGAAGGGGAGAGAGCTTTCCAAGGTGGCTGCCTCGCTATCTGCACTAACACTACCACCACCACCACATCCAGGTTTCATTTTCGCGAAACCGCTCGAAACACCCAAGGATGCGCGCAAAGCCACTGGTCTCACTTGACTCATTTTCGTGCTCTCTGACGATGGGGTCTAGTTAAGTGACTTCTCCCGTTTAACTTGCATATTAGACGCGTTTTTGTTGTGTGTGGGTTTGTAAAGCATCTTCCATTAAACAGTTTACTACGAATCAACAGACTGCCAGCTCTCATGCGGCGATGAATGACTACAAGTAGATGGATTCTACGCCAAACAGTAACACACTGGTTGTTTAACTCTTGGGTTCAGTAAAGGTCTACTTCGTGTCCTGGCCATCGTATCTTCACCGGGCGGGCTGGCCTCTGGCTCACGCCAGTAGCCCCAAGCCCTGCTGTATGTTGAATGTATCTATATTTTACCCCAGCATCACGTCTACCCTCGTCTCCAGAGGTGTCTGGGTACGGTAAAATTCGATACATAAACCGACAAGAGCCGCTGCTCTGACTTGAAATAACCAATATTCAAAGCCTAACAGACAAATTGAAATAAGTATTGTCATTTTTTACGTAATAATTCATAAGTATCATATGACAAAATGTCCTTGAAAAACAGGAAGATAAAGTGAAGCTGGGAAAAGCATCATAGAGCAAGCAAACTCAATCTGCTTGCCTAATTAGGACTCCTGCGCCTTCGGTACTGATCTACAACCAGTGAGATCTTCGACCAGGTGAAGCAGATTAACCAGACTGATCAGAAAGGACTGCGTGCTATAAACGGGACGGATGGAATGTTTGCAAGAATAGCCTCAAGGGAGGATAAGGAACAGGAGGAGGTAAAGAAGGGTCGAGGAACCATCCTCCCTAGAGCCGGAGCCCAGATCGCCTTTGGAAGATGCTGGATAGGGAGGATTCGCGGCCGGTAGGATCACACATGGGTACGACAGTGGCTAGATGCCCAATGGGACCGAAGCAGGGTAGGATGATAGCTGATCCTTGATGAAGGAGATAAGTAACAATATCTAATGCAAATTCAAAGATCGAATCAACTACTAATTACGCATCCAAGTCACATAACAGATACCACGGTACCAATAACGAAATGCATTTTTCTTCCCTTCTTAACACGTTTATATGCATTCAATGCCTTAGCTGTCCTGCATGAGCCCTATGTCGCAAATACGCAATGTGAATTCTTTTGAATTTAATGGTAGCTGGCAGCACTAAGTCATGTTGTGAACAGATTATTAAAGTTTAAAACAGTAAAGCAAACAGAGGTTAACATTGCTCAGGAATCATCTGCATTCAGTTCATCGTTAAATAGCTTTTAGGTCTTTTTGAAATAATCAATGATGGTTCACTTTTCTCCCACCCCTTGCCAACAAACGTATTTTGTAAAACTCAGTTTTCTAGGAGAATATTCCTCAACATGGTGCAACAGTGAAGGATATTTATGTTGGCCAAAAAGTGGGAGCAAACAGCAAGTGAAAAAAAACTCCGGATATGCAGCTTAACCATCAAGCAGGAGAATGAGAGGCGAAACAATCGCTGAACCATATCGTGACCGGCTTGCTATGAAATGCCCTTTCCAGCGGATCAATAATAGCATGCACTTTTTGATTCCAATTATGTATGTGTACACAGGACTTTAACGGACACGGCTGAAATGGATCAAGCTTTTTACCTAATACCCGATTTAAGCAATGGGGTCCTAAACAAGAATGGCGATTGTAAGACCTTACGACTCTGGACAACAAATATGCCTCGGCCCAATGGCACGAGAGTGGAAAATAAAATTTGGTAAGGAAACAATTCAGGCAAGAAATAGTGTTTGCTGTGCCGTGAATTTCTAATTTGAATACGTTTGTCAAGCACTGCAAGTGTGGCAGCACATTCCCTTTTCACAATAAGAAAAAAGTGCCTCTCGATTAGCAGTGCAAGAAAATTGACAGAATAGCTAGCATCAACGACTAATTTCAAATAAATTTGCCATTTTGCTGTAGCCTGAAAGAACATTAAGGCATACGCAAAGTAGGTGCACTGATATCCCAGAAAAACTAAATACAAAATAACTACTATGAATGGAATCGAGCTGTGATGTTAAATGTCCAAACTTACGGGAAATTGAAGTGCACAAAGGTCTAACAAATTAAAAGAGCAAACACGAATAGAAATTTATTTCAATGGCTTTTTTACCGATCACTCAAATTTGCAGTAAAACCCATCCCCATCGAAGGTTTTGCGACTGCATTGATGTAGATCTCTTTCGTTAATGAAAATGGTATCACTGCGTTGCGGAGGAAGAGGACTGTGCAAAACCATAAGTGTATATTAACCAAAAGTCCTACAAACAGTTCAAAAGTGGTTAGTACCAGCCTAACATCCCACCTAATTGCTAAGAGTTTTTTGGGTTTGTCCACACTCTGCTCCTGGATTAATCATCAGTCTTCCAGTGATTTCAGTCAATGTAGGCACTTTTACCCCAATTTGAAGGATGAAATCAGTCATAAAAGGAACCCGCGCTTCAACAATGAGAATATTTGCGCTGTGGTTCAATTTTAAGGCAACCTGGTCAGGGCGATTTCGATTTCCGGCAGACAAAGAACACGCGCACTGATGGAAAATCAAAATCGCAAACACGATGCCACACTAAGGTAAGCGCCTGCAAATGTTATTTTAGCAATTCCTTAAAATGCAACCATTCCTATTCAGCGAGCATTGTGGAGTCGATTGAAGCTAATCAAACAAATGACCTCATATTATCCACTTGTGCTTTTGCTTAAAAAACAAATTGCAGGCGATTAAGCAGGAAACATTGCAGCAGGAAAGGCGATCAAATCTAGTGATACAGTTTCAGAGAGCCATCCCAATGAGACAGTCTATTACTAAAAGGGA
>NW_020170419.1:672371-678674 GCF_000524195.1 Echinococcus granulosus | reverse complement strand
CTACCCTAGGTAACAGGTAATTGGCTGAGTCTACGAAGACTCAGTACAGAGCCTTTGGCTTTTGGCAAAGCCTCAATGCGGTGTTTAGCAAAACGACTACTGACAAGGCGATATCGTAAGAAATCCTAAATTGGTTGCTAATATGTGGCAATTAAGTATGAGAACATAATGCATTCCCTTTCTAACCTGCTTTTAGATAAAGGTCTCTAATAAAACTAATTATCAAGCAAAACACCACCCGATCGTTGACATATTCTCGTAACTCTCTCCCACCATGACACAGTTCATGTATAGAGGCTGAGATATCCAAGAATTTAGCCCAAGTCTACATTAAGTACCACAGCCACCAGGCAGCAGCTCAAAGGCGCAAATTCAGCACACTATCTTCGATTCTGGATTGTAATTGTTCGCAAACCACAGAAAAACCCGTTACAAACAAAGCAGAATAGTGACCATGATGAACTCTCAAGATGACACTCAAAAAGAATGTAAAAACGGAGATAAATATCTACCAAACTCCCTGGATATGGTTCAGACTTCGAAGCAGGTGCCGGATAAGTGGATTCAAGGCAGGCCCTTAGCCCCTAAGGTAGCAAAATTCGGTTGTGGTGGGGGTGAGGACAGAACGCGGTGCATCTGGTCTACTAGCTACGATGACTGCTTGCCACGACGTCAGAGACAAGAGAAGTAGGCCAACAATCCAATGCCCAATATTATTAAAAGGGTGCCATAGAGAGACCCATTATCGTACCTCATGGCTGAGAGTAGCTGTAACTGCCTACAAAACAACGAGCTGTACTTTCATCCTCTTGGCCAGAAAACCAGCCATTAGCCCTGCTGTTCTGCTGTTACGACATGAATGACTGTTGATGGATTTTCTCCAATTTGACGTAATTTATTTCTTTCCAAGCAATTGCCTCACACATTTGCGATGAGCGAGCTCGGGTGAGAGAGCAATGATGCTGTAACAAAAGTGCGCCATTTAGTTCTAAACAACGCAAGTAGTAACAAAAGGAGGACGAGGTAAAAAACTTTTCCTACACCTAACCACGAAGAGGTCTGTCAGTACCAATGCATCATTCTAGTGAAAAATGTGAGCAAACTTCTCAAAAGTGGGAAATTTTTGAGCTCAAGAGGAAACGCGTCTCCCTAATCTTCCACATAAAAGATGGTTGACTGTACGCAGTTTCGCATAATCTCATGCATCGCTCCGAAGAATTACAAGCTCAGATATAAAAATGCTCTCTCTGCGGACTGGAAAACCAACACTTCCAAGGTTGCTAGTAACAGTTCTCCTTTGATGCCCATAATGGAGACGTTTACACCCTTTGAACGACGTGTCGGTGCGTAACTACGAGTTCCGCTGGCCCAGGCTAGGATTTCATGCCTTTGTTGCCCGCACACATTGTTTTTTGTCTGCCATATTGATCAGGATCATAGCGTACATTCTTGCGGGATTCATGCAGATGGTAAACAATAAGGTCTCACCACTTCTTCATGGCGTCGTTGTTACCAATTATGGTAGCTGTAGGAGCAGCCAGTATCTCATATTGCATTCGCATTGGTCAACACACCCCGATTACTCATGCAACTACCACAGTGAGGTCAGGCAGACCACCCTGTTTGAATATATCTGAGACTAATTGCCCCTGAAGGGTGGATTAATTATAGGTCCGGGGAAAGGGGGATTTTTCAGATGTTCCAATTTAGGAACTGGCCCTAATACTGGGGCAAATGTATTAGTTGGGAGCAGTAAAGACCTGCCATCTCTGATAGTGTATGATTTTATTTTCAGATGCTGAGTTAGGGTCGTCGCAGCAGGTTGTCTTTCTTTACTTAGACCATACTCAATATCTTTAGAAGAGACGAGTGAGTTTTGGCCCTCAGACGTAGGTAGTCAGCATTGTCTGCTTCTCCAAAAATGGCATACGTGGATACGGAAAGCAAATTGTATTGGTGCAAGGTAGAGAGGCATGGCATGTTGGTAAGGTTATTGCCACCTAAAATGATCGTCCCTGTTCCATCACACTGAACTAGGCAATAGTCAAGGGAACTAGCTCACGTCTCAAGTCGTTTCAGATGTGACGACTAACTGTGTTAAAGTTCAGGCAAGTTCGTCTGCAGTTCCACCACTTCACAATTCTCAACAAATTTCTTCCTAAAATGTATAGTACTCTTTCCTTCCTTTCAGGAAGTATGTATATCCAGCATGTTCGCTCATTGGAAGGGTTGGTCTACCTCATTTTTGAACATGTTCCTTGTTTCAATGTATTAACTACATTTTCCTGTGCATCTTTGTCTGTACAGTGGAAATACCTTTCATTTTTATGTGGAACAGGTGTTAAGTGGTATAAATGCATTTGATTTACATATTCCTTTGAGTCATTTGGGGGTTGACGATAACCATGACCCAAATCGTGAAGGGCATTTTCCATTAAATACGGATGGGCAGAGAGTAAACTGCCTAATTGAGTTTACCGAAATATTGGTTTTCATAATGTCAGCCTAATACCTAAGAGAACCCCAACTTCAAGCGAAATGGATTAACGCCACAATTTCAATCACAAAGAACGTCCAAAACCATTTTTTGCTTACAACTATTGGATGATCTTGTCACGAACAGGAGCAATAGCCCTCATAGAGTGCAGAGTGGATAATTCCGAATGAGTGTCAGTCGGAAAAGGAAAAAATACAGTGAGTGCACCAGATGTAACAGCTTCCATCCCTCCTGAGTGTAACAAGAGTCAGGACCGATTTTCCACATTATGATTTTACATAAACCTGGATCTGAGGTAGCTTTTAGGCCTAACGACTAAGATTATAGTGCGCAGTGAATCGAAGTTGAGAAGTAGGGCAAAATGACATGTGCTGGTGTTGTGTTATAGTATAGTTAATCGGCTGGTTGCATAGAAAATGCGGAGCATGAAAAAACATTTCGTTATTCTACAGCGGTGCGAGGCATCACTAGAGTTGCAACATTCCAAGGTTGATAGAATAATAAATCCTAATGCTCTCACTTTAAAAGGCCTGATGTCATTAAAATATCCGTTTTTGCATTATCTACCAATAGTGATACTGTCTGTGACGTCCTATGGCAAGCCATCACGCTTAGTTCACCGAAATTGTTCGCGATCTCAGCTCTTTTATGAAGTACTCCAACCGTTCCTGGACACGCTAAACACCCAGCGAATTTATTTGCCTAAATACCTCTGCTCAAGAGAAGGTAATGATGATGTCAGTCTTCTTCCCATATCGCCAGAAAATGCGACATTATGTAATAAAATGGGGTTCTGGCGAAAAATTAGCTTTGAATTGCACCAACTTCGGGTAAGCTAGAGGCAGCTACCTTATGCAAAGGATATTAGACGGAGTCGGGCCCTATTAAAGGAAAATAAATAAGTGCAGATTAAAGTGCTAACGCTATTGTTTAGGAGAACTAGACACTAGAAATCACGAGTTTTTGGGTCTCGCAATAAGTTTGAATTACCCGAACGCATCAGGCGAGCATCCGTCAAAAGGGAACTTTGCCTACATGTGTTGTTTAAGTTTACCCTTGGGGGGCAAATCCTTCGAATACGTTTAGTGTATTTACCGTTGATAGGCATTAGTGACTGTTTGGATACTTTTTGTGATTACATGCTAATAGTATTCTTCTAGCAAAGAGTATAAAAGAGGGCGCGTCGCTGATGCAAGTGATTTATCATTCATTTAATCAGAATGAATTTGTATGCCCTTGGCACACCTGAGTTAAGCATTTGACAAAAGCCGTCTGCCTTCCTTCTTTTTTGTCTTTCTGCTTTTCTTTTCCATCCTTACTTTCTTTATTCTAACTCTTTTGTAGTTTGTCTTTAGGTTAGGTTCCCTCCTCGTGACGCAACAATACCGCCAAGTATCTGTTAGAGATGTTTAAATCTGCAAAAGCATTTCGGACCCAGGGTTTTGGACATTTATATCTGACTCTTGCCACATACGGCAAGTCTAGAAACTGCCAAACTTGATGCTACCTATCGATTTTATCCGACTGGCCGGCATTCGGAATTGACCCCTCCATACTATACTGAGGCTAGTGACCTTCAAAGTGTCTAGATCATTCAAATTTTTAAACAGTAAAGTGCTCTGGAAATTCTCTGTGGTTCTAATATCAATATTCTTTGCTTTCCATACGCAGTCTTACCATTATCAAGGAACTCAACACCATATCCTACGTGCATCTAAGGGGCTATGCTCACTCCTATCTTATAAGATTATTAATGGTGCAAGTAAAGACAATTTGCTATATATCCCTTAATAAGCCTATAAAACACTAGGTTTTCTTTGATTTCGAGGCCTAGTCTTGAAAAATTCACCTTTCGAGAGCATCTTATCATACGAATGTTTTTTTTTACTGAGTGGTGGGATATCCCCATCTATTGCAAATGCGCCGGTCCCAAAGAAATAATCTTAATCAAAACTGTGCCGAGGGTCTACCATACCTAGTTAAGGAAATCCTAGCAGACATCAAACGTGTCCGACTAGCCGTCACAATTGCACAGACAGCTACTATGATGTACTTTTAAATATACTGCCCTGAAAGATGCAAGAGCTAAAAGTCCGGTGAAAACTGGATGAGGATGGCAACATTGAATCATTTATTTCATTTGCAAAGGTGACCCTTTCCGTATTTGTGCTCTTCTTCAACCCTATTTGCAGCTAAAAAACCCATATCTGCACCTTCGGTCCACTGCAGTGCCTTTAGTGACATAGACAACAATGTAAAATGCGTTGGTTATGATACATGTCACTCATCTATTAGGAGAATAATTAGCGCAAATTTTTCTTTAATTGAACAGCATACCCAATATACTTTGATGAGAGAGAAGCCAGTTGTAATGAGCCGTCTATTCTTCTTTTATAAGAAAACAAATGAATGATTGCTTATGGATCAAACAACAGGGCTATAAATGACGGTCTGATGGTGGCTTTGTTGTCCCAGCACTTTTGATTGTTTCTACGTCTGCCGAACGCTACATAGTGCGTGGATTATGAACTGCTTCTTCTGTGGTGGATAGTGACCTAGATTTGATAGTACATAAGCGAATCGCTGGGGTCAGACACAGGTGGACTCGCTTTGAATTGAAAGTTTCGATGGGTGATAGGTTGGGCAGTCTAGACCGTTTCATAATCAACTTTCACGGTTTTACCGTCGTGGTGCTAACAGATGCATGAAACTTTAGGTTGGGGTTCGTGTCACTTTACTGTTGGCCATTGTGTGCAGGGAGTCCTTATTCATAATGGGGTGTCGCTGTCCATGAGTGGTTCTCGTTATGTGAGGCATTATTTATCTCTCTACACATGTAGTGTTAGATAAATGGTGGCACGAAATCCGCATTCTACCCACCCTCTTTAAATTAGTTACCTGCTTCTGGCTGAGCTATTTATAGTTTAAAACTCTACTTTGAAGTGCACTAGGCATCTGTCGTTTCCATTAGGATCAATCTGGTTCCACCTCTCATCGGCAAAGGAGGAGCCAATTTTGTAGGGTTCGAATAAGGCGGAAACAGTACAAATGGACAACTACCGTATTCAAGCAGGAGAATATTCTCTCTCACCAATCTTATTGCTTTAAATGCAAGCAATCCTTCCGTAAACCATGACTTGGTACAACCTCAGTTATCATAAATTTCTGAGAAATACATGCCCCACCTAATTGACTTGACACTCTCACAGGTAGGGTTAGGAGCTTCGAAACCATTTTCTAGCGCAATGGCTCCAATGAGAACAAGAACCAAAATCAGAAAAAACTCCCACCTAAGTGGAACGGCAACCGCATTATTTAGTCTAACCAACTCAAGAGCCAAGTTGTAGACAGGACAAACAAATCTAGCTTCCTCAGCAATGACTACGCAGGCATCTTCTGCCATAAAATTTCTGAATTTTAAAGCTTAACACTTTGATAGAAGGCACAACCTTAGTAGTAAATTCCAGATCCAGAAAAACAAAGCGGACGCCACTTCTTGCTTGTAGTGCATTTGTCTTGGAGTGGTACAAAGCCACCAGGTAGACTAATTGCGCATTTTTGGGCTCAGCAGATCCAATTACTTCCTTGCAATCCAAAGACATTATCAAGCATCATTTTTGTATAAAAAGAGATAAATTTAACCTTTCAACTCACCTTTGACCATAAATGCTGTTTAGTTTACACTGTAAAACTACTGAATTTCCGACTCTTCTGATCGATGCATCAACAAAGTCCGCATTAACTAGTTGGGAAGTGCGTAGATATATGAACATGCTCCTTTCACCATTTAGAGTTGCTGAACACCC
>NW_020170419.1:670104-672271 GCF_000524195.1 Echinococcus granulosus | reverse complement strand
AATTAAGGCTTTAAAATACAGCCTCTAACATAAGAGAACGAGGGCACTCCTACGTCACCGCAACGATACGTATTTCCTTGCACATGCTGATAAGCCATTATACTTCGCTTATGTGGTATCGTGAAGGGCATTTCAAGTTGTTGCTTGTCCCTCATCCATCCACTAAACCGGGTATTTTAGCATTTTCCAGTGCATTATCCGGCAGCTCTCAAGTCTCAGATGCTTTTTAGGCGATGGTCAAATAAATTTGCTGTTTATAGGCTAACGAAAATAAATCTCATCTTTTATTTTTACTGCAGTCGAAGCGCTTGCTGTAGACTGCATTAAACGGCGGTTAAAAGCGTAAATTTTGACATCAATTACGGTGACTGGAGCACACGTGGTCCAACGGTTCCACCCACGCGAGTCTATTCCATTCCATTTGACCCGAATTTGCTATCGTTAAGAGACGAAGGTGGCTACCGCATCGATTCGAGAAAAAAGAGTCTTTATGTGAAGCAGTGCATGGCGGCAAATCATTAATCAAAAAATCTTGCACAGTTTGGGTACAGTCGGTTCGTAGGGTGTGGCAAGTATCACCTAAAGAGTGTGTTAAATCAAAGTAATGGCATTGTCAAGCCGGTGGTTCCAAAATCACCTTATCTTTAACGCGATTTGTCACCAGCCAAATGCAACATTGCAGCAGCTGACCTCCAGGGGTACATAGCAATGGGATCTGGGAGCTCTCAGAGTATTCTGCGTTCAAATCGGAGAATAAATCAGCCAGAGGAGTAACATAAAACAATTCGCATAATTTTAAAAAAATTTCTGCCTCATGACTACCAAATATCGCGGAGATAGGAGGGCTTATGGTGAAGCAATTGGTCCACTAAATTTTAAGAAGGAAAAGCAAGAACGGATTCCCAGCCGGTGATAAGGGCAACTTTGAGCTAATAACTGGGATGATTTTAATGCAAAATTAAAAGAAACGCCAACATGCGACGCTGCATTAAAAGTTACAAACTTTGAAAAATATTCGTTTTATAGATTTTGCACTGACTGGTCTGCCCTGAGAATGTAATACGGCTAAATGTAGGGTGAACTTGTCTACTATTGGGTGTATATTTGGTTGTCTGATTGCGTGCATTTGCCCATGCTTTTAAGTGCTTTTTTTGACAGCAAATGTAATAACATTTCAAAACTGGCCACTGCTAATTTTGTTGACACATAAAGCTGAAATTCTCCTAATGTTATTGTTATCCCACATCATTTGTAGTTGGGTAAATTTCCGAGCCATCCTTTAAATGAACAGGTAATGAGTGAAAAAACAATACAAAATAAATCTACCTCTTGGTTCATGCTCTTGCCACAGACAGCATTTTCCTTATCTTAAACAAAAGTGGCTTAGAAGTTTTATTAATTAAAATAATAACTTATACTGATCCTGACCGTAGGAGTGAATGTTTCATCCAAGGATTAATGGTCCAGGAAAGAAGAAAGACCTTACCGTCAAAGCTAGTCATTTAGCAGCAAGTGATTTTGCATCGTTAGAAAAGAAAAACACACGACTATTTACAGGGACGAGAGCGACTTCAATGAATTTTTCATCGTATAACCAGAGTTTCACTCAAACATGCCATGGAAGCCTCATGGATTTTGATCCAAAAATCCAACTTATGGAAGCTAAATTCAGTGATAGCTACAATAGTCGACGTAAGTAAATTAGTATTCCCTTGAAGCTGCAACTTGTGAGAAATAATGAGTAGGTGGAAATAGGAAAAAAACTTACTTTACAGATGGCGGAAGTACGCGCACTTTGGTGTACGAGAACAAGCAGTGCATACATCCTGATTCAGAACTGTTGGACCTCGGTGGAATGGAAGGTGGTGACCTTGAGATGTCAGATTTTGAGACTCCCGGCTCATTGGGTAGTGTAAGCGCTCTGCATTTTAGTCCGAGTAATGGCTGTCCAACTGACTTTGACGTGCTTTTGGACGATGGGAGTCGAAGACACCTTGACTGCAAAAAGAAAACCAAATCCACGAAGCGAAAGTGATGCACAACTAAAAAAATAGCTGTTTGCAAATCCTTGGCCTGCATTTATGCAAACCATAAACATGGTTAACGGTTGGGTTGGATTCAGTCAGCATCTGCTTTTCTTTTGAGTGCAGTTGGATTTCTTATTTAC
>NW_020170419.1:667943-670004 GCF_000524195.1 Echinococcus granulosus | reverse complement strand
ATAGTTTGAGATTATTCTATTCCTCATTTGTATTCACACTACTGCAGCCGTGAGTTTGCACTGATTGTATCTGACCCATTCGTGAAGAATATACAAAGGAGCAGCAGAGGTTGCCCTTAATCGAAATACCTATACTTACGTGCAATCTCAACTAGTGAGAAATTAGTTGGAGAGCACGATTATTGGTCATGAAATTTTAGGCGTCTGGAAAACATAGTGGATAGTCACTCTGAGGAGAATTCTCCATAATCTCACTGAATTTGGCTTGTTTTAATGCTCATTACCCTGTCATCACGAAAGACAGGCCTACCCATCGACTCTATTAGGTTTTTACCACCTTCTATCCTCGAAAGTGTCATTGACCATGCCGCTACAGCAGGTCTAGACACAGGGACAAATAATGTCCTGCCATCCTTCTCTAAGACTGCTAAAATCAACAGACCATCAACGACGATTGAAGGCATCTCTATTTGACTAATTTTAATTGAGCTTCGTGCCTGACAGATGGACAAGCGGAGGATGGAGTAATGAAGGGATATGATTGGATAGTTAATGTTAATTGTGCTATTTAGCTCGTCAAGTCTGCTGAGAATTAGCTAGATGAGCAGGTTGTTGCGTTTTTTTCTAAGGTGGAGATTAATTTCCTTCTCCCTCTGTAATGCTTAGAAAGCAGAAAGCGTTGGAGTATGAAGGGTCATTCGGGTCTTCGCTTTTCCAAGACTTGTAGAAATATTCACATTGGCAACAGGATGGAAGTGAAAGTGGACGAAGATGATTGAGTAGAAGAGTAAGAAGAGTATAAAATCAGGGTGATGAATTAACTGGGACAGACAAGGACTTAGGGATGATTGTTGTTCTGTGAGCTTTTAAGCAGAAATATTAGCCCTTTGTGGGTGGGTCGATCGCAGCCGAATCAAACGGAAGGTCAGTCACGGCAACACTTTTAGCAGTGAGATGCCATCGAATGCTACGTTGCACTGCATTTCTAAACTGAGAAATAGTCAGTCTGCAGCTTAGTGATTTTCTAAGTGATGTCACATACCACTAGAGTTTTGGTGCATTTAAAAGACCCTGCAAGTTGAGGGGGAAGGAGAAACTGCTGATGGTCGTCCCCTCCTGTGTCATAATGATTGGAGCATTATTAGCACGCAGAATATGAGGAGTCTCTCAAATGTGTCCACCTTGCCCTTTTACTTGATTAAGGTGTGGTGGCCTCTTAATCCTGCTTATGTGTAAGCAATTTGTCTTATGCTGAGTAATGATTATGAGATGATTAGGCATCTCAACAAGAGTACAGCAGAGTGTCATTTTTCGATGATTGGGTTAAGCAAAGCTCTTTAACAATACTATAAGCACATATTGCATGCCACCCAAGGCTTTAAAAGTTCCTCAACTGTTATGTCCTTCTAAAACAAGGATAAGTGTTTTTAGTGCTTTCGCCAATGACTCTCCTGGAGAGGCTTCGAGGACTGCGTATCCTTCATTGAGCTCTAATGAGGAAGAAATCAAGAATTTTAATGTAAATATAAAGGCTTCCTGCCGATTCGTTTCCAAGTTATGCAGGCAATGTAAGGAAGGCTAGTTTTCCTCTTCAGAGTTTTAAAATCATCTAACATGCCTTGCGCCAGACTTCATCATTACTCACATTTCCTGCTGTTACTAGGGAAGAAGTCTGAAATCAAGGCAATTTTGTAAAAACCGCTGAAATCCTTAAAACAATCCTTTGTTGTCTTGGAATCATGACCAGAATCTGATGAAATTACTGTCCTTTTAGAGAATATTCTAACATTTTAATCACTGGCGCATTTTAAAGATACGCAGTCCATGGATTTAACTCTCATTCAAAGCTCTTCCCTGAATTCTTTTTGTAACTTAACTGATTCTGAGTTACTTTAGTGGACCTATTAAGTTACTAAGTTTTGCAAATAATTTGCCAAACTTGACTCAGTACACTTGGAATGCCAGATCCGACTACTTGATTAGCCAGTTTGCAGTCAGTCAATGGTCTCGATCACTGACTGTGAACATGGTTATTTGACCCCAACATTGGGCCCATAGGCA
>NW_020170419.1:663692-667843 GCF_000524195.1 Echinococcus granulosus | reverse complement strand
CTACTCAAGTTGAAGCAATGCCTTTAAATAATGAGCATAGACCTTATATTAAGTATGCAGAAGCTCTGAGAAACTGGTAGTGTATGCTTAAATGCCATCAGTGCAATAGCTGAATTGTTAGATTTTGAAAGTGTTCGTGTAGTGAAATTTACAACATAAACAAATGTAGTTTTTTATCGTTATTGGAGCTTTGCATGTGGTCAAACTTCCGCTTAACTGTCGCGAGTTCTTCACTGATTTGTGATTAGTCTGGAGGCAAGCGAGGATAATGTTACTAAAACCACATCCGGAGGAGTGATACCTGCGCGTACTATGGATTCGATTACGATATTTGAATAAAATTCCTCTTTTCTTCGGCCAGCTTTCCTTCATTTGGACATTGTTGCTAAAGGATGAATGATGCCCCGTAGTGTGTACATTCCGTTTGCTAATCTCCTTTTGTGAAGTGCTTAACTCAAAGAAAAAGCTAAAAATGTATATCAATATTTTCATGGCAGTTTTTGAAGGATAAATTAGATTCTTTTCTATTTGGTTTGACCTCACAGTTGGTCTTTGCGTTCACGGTGGTATCCAATATCTTTGCGGACTCAGCATTCCTTCGGTCATGGTTTAGAGGGTAGCACAATCACTGAAAAATGTCTTTTGCTCTTAGTTTTGCTCCTCTGAAGGAATTAGGTAGTTGGATAATTGTTTGAGTGTGTAGCAGTCAAATGGCAGGAGGCAGTGGTAAAGGTATTTAATTTTGTTATGGATTGAAAACTAACTGTACCTTCTTCGGTTGAATTTGACTTTGTGTATGACTGTTTGTAAAACAAATTGCAAGACTTGATTTTAACGTGAGGTAGCCAAGTGGGCATACTCAAATAGCATTGGAAATGACCAGCTCCCTATGCTGCCGAGGCAATTTTTTGAGCATTAAAATGAATAAAGAAGGATGAATGCTTCAAAGACGGATTTGAGTATATATTTGTAAAGGTTAATCTGCACTTTAGGAAATCCACATTTTGGAGCTAGGAGAACAACGATCTTAAATCTGGAAAGGGAAGTAAATGAGTCTGGCGCGGAAGTGTTACAAAGTGACAGTCGGGAGGACGAAATAGGCAACAGGAAATTAGTTCACTTCAGAATACACCTCCATAAAAGTGTATGCGTAGCGTGTCAAGTCTTTCCGGCAAGAGCAGCATAAAAGGATATTTACAGCTAACACATGATAGACCTGATAAGCCAAAACGGAGGTAGCAGAGACCGCAGGCATTGAAGACCTGCACGGAAAATTTGCACGTCTTGGTCATTTCCTAGTCTCGGCCATTGCAATATAATCGAGAACTCACGAAACGCCCACTAGGATAAAACTATACTTCAAATGAGACATTTGTTAGTGTCGGAGTCGGCGATCCATCTGCTGACTTTGAAGTTTTTTCCTTTGTTAATCTCAGGTGGGGAGAAATTGAGAGATAGCCATTGGTTTTGCACTGCCTAAGGCTACAACAGCCACTGTGAATCAACTTAAACACAAGCGCTTTGCTTGTTGAAATTTACATGTACTTGAGGTAGTGCCACGCACCTCAATTGGGCCCATTTAACTACCATGGTCGTGGCGTCAGTACCCAATGTTAGCAAAGTCCACAACACTTTATACGGAACAACATCAAACTAAACTCGGTAGAACTTGATCGATGTGCCAAATTAAATGGGGCTTCACTGCTACTTAAATGCTAAGTACTCATCGATGCAGACACCTGCAAAGGAGGACCTTCTCTCAACTGCGCATCCAAATTTGAAGATTGTCAGGAAAGTTGCGAAAAGTTGTAAACTAATGTGGCTTTAGCGCCTCTTCTGGTAATGTAATTATTTACAGAGTGTGTGCCGAGGTTCTTGTGGACCTTTCGAACAGATAACCAATACGCTACGAGACCAGAACAGACTCCTTTATCGACCGATAAATGTGGATTAGTTAGCAATGAGGAGCATGTTACGAACGCATGTCCGCATTCTTTTCACTTACCGTTTAATCGACTCCCTTGGCTGCATTTTCACTCCTATCTAGAATGAGTGCAAGTTGGCGCGATCGACTTGGTGTGGTTCATAGGCATTTAAAGTCCAACTAATGCAAACTAGCGTAATCAATCAGGAGTGGATAAGCAAAAGTAGGATACTTTTTTCAGGATTCTTTTGCAAAAGTAGCCACAAAAAAGTGATGCTTAGCAGGTAATCCAAACCGGAAATTTTTATGCCGTGGCAGACATAAAATACCACTTGGCAATGCCTAAGTATCAGCACCTATTCAATTGGCCCGTTTCGAATAAAATCAACTGTAAACACCTATGTGAATGATGCTTTAACCTAGGTCCATAGTTTGCATATCATCCTCCCCTAAAAATGCCTCAACTTATACAGATTTCTTTCTTACATGTCAGTCATTTTACTTAGAATTTAATGCCGTGAATAGCCAGTAAATTCCTTTTATGACGCCATGGGATAGTCACCAGATATTGAAGCAATTTTGCTCGCTGATATCGCTAATTTAGCGGCAAGTTTTTAATGCTAACCTTAGCAGTCAAGTCGCTTAGGCAGATCACGGATTCCTGTTACAAACTTGCTAACTTAAGAAGTGGACATTGCTTGATTAATGCAGTGCACAATATCATACTTAGTGGTAACACTCCAGTTATCCTTACATGTAATACTGGGCACACTTGACTACACGTAGGTTTGTCGGCGAACCACAGGAAGACTTGCAGGCTGGAGGCATGGGATATGCATGAGCAGGACCTTATACCACTGCGGTAACATCAGCATCATGAGAGAGGAAAGAGCTCTACTCACTCAGCTACAATATCCTCCAGTTTCCAGTCTTGGAGAGCGTTGAGTAATAGAAATGTGTTGCTATACCAACTTCCTAGCTGGATCAATGTAGTCGATCATTCAGAGCACTACAGTCGTCATTGGAAGCGGCGGAGCTGCAGATCTCGCTTGGGCACTTTACGACGTACCGCTCAGCGCATCGAGCGTACTTGACTACAATGCTCGAACAACACCATGGTTGACGAACTCTTTAAGTAAAGCATAAGGGCTGCCTGCATAAGCATCCTTGCTGACAATGTATTAGAATATTCATATGAGGTCCTCGAGGAGATCGAAAGATGGACCTTTTAGTAATGTTTATTGGACAAACACTAGATAATTTTGTTTTTAAATCAACCGGATCATTCCTCATCAATTTAAGAGTGTATAAATTTGCTTTTTTGTTGATTATTCCTGCTACGTCTATCTATTTAAAGAAGTGCTTGGCTATTCTCCTTTTGTCTATCATGGATGTTAGCACGGCTCTATTTCTTAAAGTTAAAAACGTTAGTAAATGACTGTACTTGCAGTTTTTACAGACAACTTCACTCTTGGTTATGCGCCGATCATGAACGCATACTTCTTCGCAGAATCGATTGCTGACCTAAAGCTCGAATTGATCTCCTTCTTAGCACTACCATTTGGACAAATGCGTTTCGACTCATTACATCATTGCATCTACTTGCATCATCGTTTTTTTCCTCGGTGTCACTTCATTGAAAAATCTCACAAGAAGCAGTACCAGACATGACAGTATAACAATTACCTCAACGCATATGGATTAGATCGGGCATAACATTGCACAGAACAGAGAAGACCTAGACTTCGGAACACAGCGGTATCAAGGTGAATGTAGCAATGACAGAAGCATGAAATGAAATGATATTTTGCACAACTCTGACTCGAAAGGAGGCTGCATTTCTATTTGTGGGAAACGGAAACATCGACGAGCAAGCAATTGCGCGAAGGTGGCACTTAGTGTGACACGCAAAGGCTGCTTTCTAAAACGACTCCACCGATTTTGGACAACTGTGAAGATTTCTAAATCCTTCACACAACTTTAAGTGCAATCTCGATATAGCCCTTTTAAACTTTCAGAAGAGTGTTTAACCACTTTGCCTGACATAAGCTGTTAAACAGTGTTGCAGGTTGATGTTTGCAGCTTAATGGATGCCTACTTACTTCCTGCAGCTGAAATGAGGAACTGAGGGCAAGCACAATTAGACCAAAAAGACTCGGGAAATCAAGTGTCATATTCACCATATGAATGCGTTGATTATCTACCCAATATCTTGTTTAAATTAGAG
>NW_020170419.1:661381-663592 GCF_000524195.1 Echinococcus granulosus | reverse complement strand
AGCAATTTAAGTCCTAGTCAGTGATATACAGGTGCATCCACATCATCCGATTTCTCCTAGTCAGGAGTTAGGAGTCCATCAGAGTAATTGTGTGTACAAATTAAACTAATAATGAAACTCGAAGCTACTTAGCTACGCTATGTATGCGCAGAGTGACTGGTACACTCACTCAAGAGACCCACATCAATCTTTTTTGAAAAGGAAATTTTAATTGCGGTCTCAACGCTTATCGATGTAGCCTTCGAATGTGCTGTCTGTGGTAGTTCCGATCACTTTAAATTCATCAGCACGAATGCTCATTTACACTCTCAAGTCATCCATACGCTCATCGCAGAAATCCATACCATCAGTTCAGTCTTAACACCTAGATTTATTGCCAATTACTTCATACATTTGTCAAATTTATTCCTTTATTTCAGACTTATCAAACCAAATCTTCTGTTAGCCTCTTCTACCATCATATATACCTCAACACAATCACCTATCCACCTAAAAAGCACTCACTGAACAGCCTAAAAATCTATATACTTCTCCATACTATCACGAATTTTTGAAGTCTTTTCTTACAATTTACCTTCCAGTAGTTACTTTACGTTGAAGCTTTTGGTGCAAAAGTATCAGAAATACAGCCGTTAGTGAAGAATGTGTGTCTGTGAGCCTGACTATCAACATTGGTAAACAATCCGTTTCTGTTGTTCCTATTCATTTGCATCTCAAATGACTATCCAAGTTAATGTTTAAAATAAAGAGCGGAAAGCCTAAGCTGGGTGCCGAACCAAATTGGAGAACCTGCCAAAGATCTCAAAGGCAAGGTATGTGCCTGTAAGTAGTTATTTTAAAAACTAGCTCCTAAGAGTCGTATCTTAATGCGTATCATTTTACAGGACAGGAGATGGAGCTTTTTAGAAGAGGCAATTACCTAAATCGACGTTTGCTGATTGGTAACTAAGAAACCTAGAGCTCATTAACCTGTCACCTATAGGTAGACAACCCCATAGAGCTGCGACGATCCTCAACGTATTGTGTTTGCAAGCTATACAACTTCGAATTATCTAAGCCACACAGTAATTTTCACTTAAGCTAGCGGATTTCGAGTGTTACTTTCTGCTTCCTTGTCAGTAATAACAAGACTAGGGCCAGGTGTAACTCCGAATCGTCATCAAAAGTGATAATTTCCTTGCAAATACTTAAGCGGATACCTTCCGAATGATAATTCTACAGTGTGGAGCAAATTGTTAAGGTAACTGATTTGATTTATTCTACCTCATTGCTGTTTTAAAGGGCCTGGCCACAGTGGTGACCTGGAAGAATCGTAGTGCTATCGTTAAATGCCTATTCACGCAATGAACAAGAACCATTTCAGTCCTGATGCTCACAGTGCTCCGTTCTTCTTGTAGCTGCTGTTTCACTTGCTTTACACGCAGTTGCCATGGACAGAAGTCTAAGTCTACACTTTTTGATAGATAAAGTGAAAAAAATGCAATGAGATTTGACAAAACAGATAGCTACGGCGCCTGGCTTTTATGTAGCAGATTCTGCTATTTTGAGATGAATTACTTATGTTTCTAAGTGTCCGCTTATGCTTACCATGAATCTATTTCATCAAAATCCAGGATTTTTTAAATTCCACCAATCCGACATCATTTGACGTCAAGAGGGGTAGGTCGACGTTCCTAAAGCTGTAGTATCTTCAAAACTTTGACGTGGTAAAAACGCGGTATAAAATTACACCTTTAAAGTTCTATCTTTTACCGCTCTAAGCAGAGCCTTTATGACCTTTTAATTTCTGCTTCTAACAACAATTGCTGAAGGATATAGGAGCTCTTAAATGAACATGAAGAATGCGAAATTCCCAAGCACTAAATAAAGTTCACTTTATGAAATCCTTCCGTATGCGTCAAAAGCTGCTGGATTCGTAGAAAAGGAAAAATACTGTCCCATTCAATTAAATCCATTTAAACACGTTGACAGAAAAAGAAAATAGCGCTTGTTTACAGGGTTTATTTGTGGATAAATAAGACTATGTTAGGTGCCTTTACAATTGCGTCTACTGCCAATATTCTTGAATCTCATGTTGTAACCAACTAATTTCAACAAATTTATGACGCTGATATCCTCGGTTTGAGGGGCTTAACAAAACTCAATTGCCAACCCAACGTCATCGTGGAGAGTAAAGTGCTCTGGAAGTTATCATAAATATTGATAAAGTCA
>NW_020170419.1:660018-661281 GCF_000524195.1 Echinococcus granulosus | reverse complement strand
TAATGACTCTAGATGAAACAAAGTACACCTCAGATCAGGATCACGGGCGAAGGTGTGAAGTATTTTACGATAAAAAATTACATTATTATCATGGGATAGCACACAAAGGTCAGGGTGAAGTAAGAAACAGTTATCTGCATCCTGGAAGCGATCATATTAACCTTGTTGAGATAAAGATCTTTGGAAAGACTCCATTTCTTTTGTACGGTATTCGATAGCCAGAGCAGCGTTTTGGTATGTAGATGGCGAGATCTATGTAAATAGAATTCGACATAGATGCTTATCGAGCCACTTTCACTGAGTGATGTGCCAATTTTATCAACCCAGAGGATCGTGAACTTTAAAATACCTATTCTTAACTGGAAACAGTTTTACAGACATTTTGATCCGAGGTATTAGGATATTTTCATATTTTTCGTACCGGCTCATCTTGAAGGGCCGTGAATCTACTTCGCGATTTGCAGCAGTAAGTGAATCAAAATGCATCCTACATACCTACTAAATGTAATCGTAGGGCGATACTTATCTTAAAGCAAGGAATCATACATGACGAAGTCGACGTCAATCACAATCCAAATGTGTCCACCAATCAATTTGCAAAATGTCCGCATACTCAGCTTTAACATAAACAAAGCGGAGTGTGGTCTTGAACCATCTTCATTTTTTGCTCCGAAGTCCGGCTATTTATTTCATTCAGCCATGGTTAAATTTCATTCGCTAAAAAAGTAATTCGGCCACTAATATTTATGTTAATTTAGCGGGTGGTATAAGAAGCGATATCCATTTGTTCTTTGCATTGCTTAAGGTATTTCTGTAAATTTCTAGCATTTAACGACCAACCGGAGATGCTGCACTGTCCAACGACAATCTGCATCACTGTTCACCTTGTTAAGCTATTTGCCTTCCGAAGACACCATTTGAAACTAGGAATGCTTGTGAGTGACGATTGTTCCTCCCGTGAGCAGTGGCCAGCTCGTCACTTGTCCGACTTCTACACAACACCGATTTTGCACCTGTAGCAAAGTGGGAGTTGCACACACTCCATAAGGTCAAATCTACGACTGCATATTGTCGTCCTTCACATCACAAGGAGATCGTTTACTGTAATTACTCTTGCTTAAACTCGGCTTCGCCCACTCGTCAGCCGGTAGATGGTGGAGCAAACAGCGAGCGAGAAAGTGTGTAGCAGCTGACGGCAAAGCAAATTGTAAATTCATCGGTTTATCGAATAATCGGAAATTGATTTTCCACATGAAGTTAGAA
>NW_020170419.1:653776-659918 GCF_000524195.1 Echinococcus granulosus | reverse complement strand
ATCTTAACAAAAGTTGGTAAGCAAACTTTTTATCACACATTCACGTCAACATTAGCAGCAGCACTTTGTTTGGGGGATTACGCGATTCCATTGCATGATCGATGGAGTTGTCACTACTTCAAGCGCCAGTGTTGCACGTTCTTATAAAAAGCAGGCTTCTTAGTATCCTATCAGTGTTAATAAATTAGTTTGCCGTGAACAGAGATTAAGTCAACTAAAGAGACCATTTGCATTACCTCGCTGTCGAGGATTTTAATTTTTGTCAGAAGGAACTTAGAGATTCAGTTTCACTGTCTTTACTAATTGTGCGTGGAATGTATTTATTCATTTCAGCTGCTAATGATCAAACAACCCTTTTTGCAGGCAGTGACCCTTAAAATGCCTTCATTTAGACATAAATATGGAAGTTCAAATAAAGTATTACTCATTTTAGTAATGAAATGAGTCACAGTCAGAATGGACACTGCAGGCCCACAAATACCGTTAGTTAATTTCTATTCGAATGTCCTCTCTCCAGGAGTCATAAAAAACAAAGATCTGTGTCAACCACAGCAAAAGCCCTTGAAAGATGAGTCGAACTCCTCGAATTCGGGTGATACACAAGGCCATGTGGCGACTGTTTTTAATCTATTCTTCTCAGTTGCACCATTGAGATGCCAAAAATTCAAGTGTCATAAAATTTTTTGACTTTCGTGCAGTGAAGGAAACATCTGCTGTAAAGAAGGCCTTCAAAGATGACCGTGATTAGTGGTGCACATTTTTCTACGGGATCTTCCTTTAGAGTGCGTGTGCAATAAACCAAATGTCTTCTACATTTCAACGTGGATGCTTCACACGCACGTATTCATGTTAATAGACGCACCCGCTTCTCATGTAATCAACACGCCAAGAGATTGTGTGCCAGTAAATACAAGACCTTGACATTGCCAAACTTTACTTTGCCACCGTCCATATTAGCACAATCAACCACAGCCTTCACGATACCGAATAAGTTCGTATGTCTGCAATCAATAGAAAACCTACTTTAAAAGGAATTTTTCCATTCGCTGCACTTGCTTTTACATCCAAGGATTTTGTCTTTGACATTGGGGAGCTGGGTGCATAAGACCAGGCTATGTGAGGATATTTCGTGCCTTTTCTTCGTCTAAAAGCCATGGTTGGAAATTCCTATGTGTTTTACTCGTGAGTAATGAGATATCCACTTACAAACATAGTTAAAACAGAAGACAAGAATAAAGCGTGCTTCGACATTTATAAATGTTTCTTCTTTTAAGAATTGCAGTTTGCTTCAGTGAAATTAAATAGATATATACACTTGTTTATGCACAGGAGAGTGCAGACCTTATTTATGTGGATGCACACGGTATCTACTTTATAAGTTTATTTTATCTAGCCATATTTCTTTCTCCAAGGAACCAAAAATGGAGGCAGAATAGAATTAGCGACGATCCTAGTGTTTTATAATTACACTCTTGTCTCCATACCTATTTATACATTTACACCTACTCACTCACTTTATCTCTCCTGTGTTAATTATGTTCACTTCTGTCCCATCCGTCAGGTAAGCTTAAATATCACAAACAAAATTGCGAAGACTTCAAAACTGGACTGCTTAAAATATGTAAGGGGTTGCCTACCCACGCAACGCCATATTTTACATCACCAGTATTCCAAATAACCCACCTCAAGACGATGACTAATGGCGTCAATTGTGTTGAAGGTAAGCTGAATAACTAAAGCAAATGTCTAGATTTTTCTACAATTTTGACTTTTAATCGACATTATGCAAGTTCTCAAGAAGTGCTCCGGCAACACAGACTGTAATGCAGTAGTGTTTTCAAGGTCAATAAAACAAGGCCAAGTCAGCGGCAATTATTGTCTTTTAAAACAAGCAATTATGGATACGTGAACAAAATCCGCATTAAAAAGGAAATACCTTCCTTAAAAACCAGCCCTACTTCTCATGTGCGAGTGTATCAAATGCGGCAGACATGAGACGTAACCATAAACACCTGAGATAGTGGGAGAATGAATGAAGGCAATTGGTGAAAATGATGGAATATCTTGAACCGCCTTCAGTAGATTGCGTCTGTTATAAGTGAGTTAACTCCAAGTATAGAAGGTCCTGCTTTTATCTGTTTCTCCTTGGCTTTCATTTTCATGAAATGACTGGGCGGACTAGTTGAGCGCAGAGCCATGCATTGAGAAGGAGGTAGTTTGTTGGTGAGATGAATTACATTAACTGAAATGCATTTTGCCTTATGGATGATGAGACTTGTAGTGTACTTCAAGTGACGCAATCGGCCTGTGTATTTGCACGACTTCTGCATCTCTGTAGTCACCAATTTGATTGTGCCTCTCTTGCCAGGCTTAAATTACGGTCTTCAGGTTGTGTATGCACAAAGAAGGCTAGAGTAGTCAAAATAGCGCTCAACTCATCCTTTTCATATGTCTTCATTGCGGGTGTTTGGATGTCGGGCAGTCTTGAAAATCCTAAAGGCCTTCAAAAGAATCGTTCCCTTATTGACAAATATTTTGATTGGATAGAACTGAAGCCACCAATTTAGCCTTTATGCCTTCATAAGGTGATCTCAAGCAACCCGTATCTTTTGCCTCGTTTACACCTTTGAGTATTATTGGTTTCCTCTCTGGGTGGGTAGCAGGAGACCCTTGATGCCAATACCTACACTTTCCTCAGAAATGCCTGTTAACATGGACTATAGACAGTGCTCCGACTGCTGTGAGATGGGACTTTTTAAAGCTGCTGCAATTAATGCAGGTTTGGTAAAACCCACTTACGTCAATGATGACCTAAGGCCACCAGTAACTAATACTTCGAGACATCTAATATCATCTTTTTTCCCACGCGGTTCAATTGTTCGTAAAACTCTAGAAGATTTGTTTGGCTCAGTAAGGCTAGGAGCACTGAGCACTTAGGTAGCTCTACACCTTCATGTTACAAAATCTATTTTTCTGGAGCTAGTTCAGAATGTGCCTGTCATACCCATTGGACAAATATGCTCTACTAGGCCACTCCTCTCATTTTTAAAGCCAAGAGAGTGTAAGGAATCACTTTTGCTGCAGAGCCGCGTCAATATCCTATTTCAGAGTTCTACGCATTTCCCGCTCAAAAATATGGCATTAGATGCACTGCAGCATCATCTGGTTGTAGAAGGTTTGCATTGCTGTATGTAAATCCATCGCTATAGTGTACCGTGTAAACCTGATGCTGCAGTTTCTCATATGGGCCGTATCCGACAGTCTACTTCACTGTTATAACAAGGTCAGCCAATGCGCAATGATCCGATCCCCCTATGGTCTCTTTTGTCTACTAGTTCTTAGTCCATGGCAAGCGTTTTGTCTTAAAAGCAAACGGAAATAGAGCACTGTCTACTTACTTGCCTGCCTCACTTTTGTCTCTGAACTTTTCATTATATTTTGCACAAATTTATTGTAAGATTAGAGCCAAGATGTTAAGGATTCTTTAGTAACGCAAAATCATTGCATCTTCCGGAGAGGACAAAAGTGACATGGCGACCTAATTTTGTTCAAAGTAGCATTCGCAACTGCATAAATAATGAGATAATAATGGGACATTAGTCGGTTTATTGAGGAGTGAAGTAGGCAGGTGATAAGACAACCCAATCATTCTGCATTTGACAATGCTCTTGTTGTGCATTTCTCTTAAGTAACAACGTGTCCCTCTGTGCCACAACGGAGGATCTCAATAACGATTTCCGTTGAGCAGTGTGAGATGTCATCAAAGCTGAAGAAACATAGCTGTTTGCAGGTTTCGTCCACGAAACTCAAATCGTACATCATCTCTACCTTTTGGAGTTTTGATCGCAAACAGGACCACGGATGAATGCGTCCCTCTGGATGGACGAGAATGTGTGCATCTAAGAGTTGGTGATGCTTGAATTTTGGCCATATGTTTGACAAATTTGCCTACCATGGTATCTGCTTTGCACGTGGTGAGGAATGATCAAGCTGACGATTATAAGGAGGAAATCTGGTGGCATTGTGTCTAAGTGAATATTTTGCAAGTCACCTTTTAATGTCCTCAAAATCTGAACCACGTCCTCGCAAAGGAGTCGTTTGTACAACACAAAGAGGGGCCTATTTTGGTGGCGCCTTTGCTGAAAGGGAGGAAGTATATAAAACAGCTGTGGCTTCTCTGCTGCTGCTCCTGTCGCTTGTAAAACCATGAACTGTGATTTTCTCTACAATCTTAAAAAAAGCCTTGTAAGGGACGAAATTCTTGCCCTTTTAATGCACTTTGCGATTCCTCACTCTGACAACGGCGTCGCTTTTATAGCTTGTAGATATACAAGCCGGTAATGCGGCAATGATTTGGCAGCTAGTACTGATGGTACCGGTGTCCCACATTCGGCAATTATTGACAATTCTATAAATTGAAGTCAATCGGGATTGTTTCAAATTTGCACTTTGGGGTCAAAATGATGCACCTGAAATTTTGCAGAATCAGAATTAAACTGTCTGTCTAGGCATGTAAAGTGGCCCTATTCAAGTGGATGTTCTCGGTATTTGCCTGCATTACTGATTTGTGTTGGAGAAAATTTAGTATTATTTTGCCTCTTGGAATGCAGCACTCATTTTTTCAACATAGAAATTAATTATGACAGCCTACTTGTTGCAGTAACACTGACTTTTGTTCAAACGTGGCGCTAAGGTTACGAGGACGCCAAATGCTGACTACTTCGATTAACAGGCATTCCTTGAGCAGATTTGCATCATATTTAATGCGCAGATCTGCGTTTAATGGCTGTGACCTTTTTTGAGGCTATATGTTACGCGTCACATATTTTCTCAACAGTTAAAGCAGAGAATTTGCTTTTTGATTTTGCGACTGTTTCTTGCATGCTTTTTAGTCACCATAGTGTTAGTTTATGTGTGACTTGCCACTTTTGGTTAATATTTTTCTTAATATGTACTTGTTAGTTACTTGCTGGGCCCGAGTTACCAATGAATATGCCCTGGATACGTAGATGCCTGCGCGCACAGTACAACGCTTTGCGTATAAATGGGGCACTTCCGCCTATTGATATTTCATCAATCTGTAGCCGATGGTAAAGCTTCTACTCTTGCGCATTTAATGGTTTGGGCATGCGACACTACTTTTATTGATGGTATGGTCTCTTTTTAGTAGCTGGTTGCCTAACTGATAGGGCTTGGTAATTTTCATCACCATGGTATCCGTTTTACTACAAATTACCACTATTTTTATAACTGAGGATGAAAAGGAGTAAGGTCGTCAGCATTAACTACAGCTAAGCTGGAGTGCAGTTCAGTGGAAAGTGAGTGCGTGTGTGCGCGAACTGATTAAATGATTGCACGTCAAAACCGGTTTTGGCGGCATTAATAGTGTTGTACATATTTTGTGGGATTCACAACATTGATGCTTATCCGACAGTTGGGATGGATTATGATACCAAGTGTTATAAATCATAATCACGTTGGACAATACCATAGCATATCTCATATTTCTTTGGTAATTAAAATGGCATACTGATTGTTTTTATGGCAATTTCATCGCATCCTCTTCAAAGCCTGATCAGTACTCCAGTTCGCATTGAGTGCTGGTGTTCCAATGATCGACAACAGATGCAGGTGAAAACCTCTTATTTTCCTTTTATTTAAATTGAAGTAGGAGATGAGCAAACGTTGGAATACATTGGTCTGTACACCAGGACGGTGACGAGATTATAGGGTTATCTCAACACTTGGTCGATGTTGAGCGCATTAGAGTCCTCGTGATGGGCCTCATCGAAAATGGTCGCTGAGGTGGACGCCGATGGAGCTGTAGGGCTTATTGCGAAGCAGAGAAAATGGAAGTCATGGTTGCGACAGACGGAGAGAGTTGGAAGTGCTATTTCGCAGAGGCACTCCACATCATAACCTTCACCAAGGGGTCGAGAATTAATGCAGCTGTGGTGATTTCAACAGGCTGAATTAGGGCAGCAGATCTCCACCGTCTTGAGGTAAGTCCATCTTCCGAATCATCCCAGCATTATCAAGTGATTACATGGAGTTGGATGTTGAGATGAAATGTTTTCTCGCGTTAACGGGAAGTCAACGTGGGGCCAACAGCTTCTTTTGTAATTTGGATGAGTTTCGAGAT
>NW_020170419.1:645934-653676 GCF_000524195.1 Echinococcus granulosus | reverse complement strand
GAATATGGTGTGTCCTCTAAACAACGGTTAGATTCCAAGAGGCGGCTGTCAGTTGTGAATGTGTCTGAAGGAAGTGCTACATCTAGCTTTAGTGCCTTCTTGCCATCATCGCTTGCCATTTTACCCGTTTCTAGATGTATTCCACAAAACCCCACTTAAGAGAAATTCTTTGAGCCCAGTGGGAGGACTCACACCTTTTGCTGGGATTAGGACTCCTTCACTGCCCTCATTGTCAGTTCGGGCGAGGAATGATTCCACCATCTTTACAGTTTCGACCTGAACTGATGAGGCAGCTCATAGCTCTTACCTCCACTGAAGCCTTGGACCTCGACTCAAGGACAAGAGAGCGAATCAATTCTCCATTTTCATCTGTATTTCCTACCTGAATTTGAAAACTATGGATTTCATGACCAAAATGGTATCATCCTTTTATGCAGTTACATTTAGCCTGAAATCTCTTTACTGGTATGCTTAATGTAAAGTGAGATGGTGGGACCTTATGCAATGGCTTGGAGCGTAGCCATTAAAGCAGGACTAACGCATTACCTAGCCAGGTGATTGTTAAGCCCGCGTCAACCATCCTCAAGGCCACATGTCTCAAAATCGTTGAGAGGATAGGTCATTGTCATTTCCATGAACGTAGGTTGCGTGAAAAGTCATAGCATATCGCTCGAGAGAGTAATGGAGTGCAAACATGCGTCAAGGGAAAAGATTGTCGTCTGATGAAATGCAGACAGACCAAACCCTAATGCAGTGTATGCCATTTGTTTGCCAGTAACGCGTGACTATACGAGCATTTCATGTGAGATGCAAAGGAATCCATCAGCCTCTCCCCAGTAGCCGGTACATCCATTGGCTTCGCTCTAACAGGTGAAAGATAACGCCAGTTTCAGTGCCAATCCCATCAAACCCTGAGGCTGATGCGTTGCAATTCACGTAGCTGCACTCGAAAAATCAGCGTCTGTAATTGCAATTTACTTATTGCCTCACATTTACTGTTGCAAAATTGTGTGACAATAACGACATCATAAGTGTGACGAGGACCCACTGTTACCGTAGTCCCTTGACTTATAATGAAACGGCTTTTGATTTATTGCCTATTTATCAGCTAAATTATTTTATGCATAAAAAAATAATCCAACAGGTGAATGTCCACCTTCTTACTATAAATAAACAGCGTCTCCTGCACCATTGCTTTCATTACCATTATTGTCATCACGCCCTTCGACCTTTCAGTTGTTCACATCCTCCCTTATTCTCACATTTTAAAGCGTTTTATTTCCCTTTGTCAATACCGTCTCCGTATATCTCCTTTCCCTCCCTAGAGTTAAAACTATTCCTTTTTAAGGCGATTTCCCTGACTCTATTTTTCCCCTACTAATAACCATTTTGTTATTCTTATCTCCAGAAATATGATTCAATAATGGTTTTCTTTAAATCGAACTGTTGCTCTCACTTTTACCTGATCGGGGTCATGTAGAATCTCATTTCATTTGCATTGGTGACTTGGGTGGAAGGAATGGAGAGCTGGAGAATATGGATTCGATTTGTCTCATCGCACGCTAATTTGGTGGTCAACGTCGGAGCATAAGGTAGACTCCTTATTAGCTGATCAGATTTTATTTCACAGTCAAACATATCCAGTGTCTTGCTAACGCCCATATAGCATGCAGTGATAAGTTTTTCGGGAAAAAAATTAACCTGAGAATGATCTATATGATGCTCTTTAGTCTCCGCTGTTCCTTTGTTTTGGTGAAGTGTCTTCTGGTATGCCTAGTCTCTCAGCCTTTCCACTTGTGATCACTTTAACTCTTACGCTTTTTGCTTACTAGTGTCGTGTCTTTAAAACAAGTCTACTGCTAATGTTGAGGATGAAAAATTGTAAGTTGGAAGGAGGTCAGTAATGTTTTAAAGAGTGGCAGCTCACTTGAAGTTGATGCTATGATTCTGTAACAATACCCTTGATAAGTGAGGTAAGGATGGGTTTTCAGCTCACAAAAGTTCTCCTACGTTAGTGTATTTTACTTGGGGTAAACAGCACCAACGGTTTCTGGCTCCATTATGGAGGACTAAATTGTGCGATAGTAATTAAAGGCACGCCTAGGGTTGAATAGATACCTGTTTCGAGATTTCATTGATGATATTGTTGACTTTGGAATGTGATTAAGTCGGGTGGTTCACTCATGCAAAGTAGACTAAGCGTAAGCGCTTTTTAAATTCTCTTTACTGTTCCGCAGTCTCCACTCCTGCTGCCACCTCTAAAGATCTTGAACTTTGTCCTGTCTTCTCGCCTTAAACAGAAAAATGATGCATTAACTCATGATGCATGGTTGTGGCGAAACTTTACATAACCAGGTCCAAGAGACGAGCAAATCTTGGAGATAACAGTTAAATTGTAAATTGGAAAGGTCAAATTCGGCTTTCGCAAAGCAATGGAAATGGGTTGGTGTGACTACAAACATGTCGTGAATCATACATTTCACACTCATTGCAACAATTTGAGAGACCAAAAACTTGGCTAAACAAGTGCGAATGAAAAGCAAGTCATGTTTTGTCGGTGATGACGATGGGAAGATCTCTGTTGCTTGCCATTATTAGTCAGGTGCAACCGCATGTTTAAGGCAAATTCACAAAAAGATGACTACCACATATCTCCGCCAGTACTTTTATATGATAGTCGCAGCCTCGGTACAAGGCAAGTGCCAAATGAGTGGAAATGGTTTTCGAGGATGCAACTTTCAGTATACAGTAACCCACTAAATGTCTTTCAAGCTCTTCACAGTGTCAAACGCCCCGGCTTTGCAGGATTTTCCGGTATAATTCAAGTGTTAGGTAGTCAAGAGCATTAAAAGACGAATGAGGTTCCTAAAACATCCGAGAAAGCATCACACCTAGTGTTTGATTTGATAAGATCTACTCCTGCATAAAGGTAAAGGCTAGCACAGTGCCAAATTTTGAATTTCCATCTGTTTCCAATATCGCTTTTTGGTAAAAGAGTGGCTTAAAACGGTCTTCAAAACTTCGAGTGAAACCCCGAATTAACACTAATAATGAATGTGTGAACGCCTATTTCAAACCCAACCCAACTACTCAGTAAATATTTGTCGTAATTACTTTCGGATTTTATCTACTGCTTACATCCCAATTTTCTAGGTAGGAATGCATTGTTAAGTCTTCATGGATAAGGAATAGGTGTTTAGCCGAGTGTAAGCCCTCAGCAGAAGAATATCTCTATCTACGACCTGATACAATAGGCAACGCAAAATCGGTTCAAGTGTTGCAAGCAGAGGCAATTTGAAGTATTCAAAAAACAAAGTTGGGTCAGCTACTAAGTAATTAAGACGAAAGGACGAAATTATAGAGGCAGTCTTTGGGTGAATTTAGACTTTCGTGATTGTTGGGCTCCTGTAATTTTCTGCATATTTTTGGTAGATTATCCACGAAAATAAAATTAATTTTAGCCCCAGTATTTTTTTTGTTACCACAAGTAAAATAACAAGCTATGTGCAATTTTAAAGTCAGGTTATAATTAAATTTTTAGGTAACTAAAAAAATAAGCCTCTTCGCTAATGTCAAAATAATAACTACTGGAATAAATAGGTCTTCACTCATGCTAAAGCTTTTTTGGTGTATTATTAGATTATTTGTAACGTGTATTGAATTGTGCTGAAAGATGTATGCGTTAGGAAACAAATACCGCGCCTTTTAATAGCCTCGGATATCACCCTTGCTTTTTACAACAAAACAATTAAACATGTTTTTACTACTTAAATCAATCCTTTTTTCTGTGCAACATTTGGCCCGAGATTTTTATGAGAGGTGTGTATGATGTGTTATATCAAGGAAAGCAAATTACAGACTCGTAGGTATGTTTAAATAGGGCGTGAGTAGACCCAAAATACGTCATTAGCTATGACCTTACAGATTGTGATGGGATTTTAAAT
This sequence comes from Echinococcus granulosus, assembly GCF_000524195.1. Lineage (NCBI taxonomy): Eukaryota > Metazoa > Platyhelminthes > Cestoda > Cyclophyllidea > Taeniidae > Echinococcus > Echinococcus granulosus. Next base: position 649,732 of record NW_020170419.1, on the reverse strand, counting down.
TGATTTATCCGTAAGTCCAAAAACAATTTGTTATTTGAATTTTAAGATGTCCACATTGCAGCAATTCCAGTAGAATATCTGACATTAAGGTTTGGCGCGAAGGCGAAAGCATGATGCCTATACCACAACTTGTGCGGCTGATAGACAAGGAGATGTAGCTAAGATGACCAATGGCTTGTATGTATTTAGGGCAGAGAAGGATGTGCCAGCTAGGCTCCGATCCACCGCGTAGCACATTCAGTAATACTGACGTCTGGCGCATATTCCAGCCACATTGACAACAGCTACGCATTGGGTATTAGTAGTGGTGATGTTTCCACAAGCCACCGATGCCATCCACACCATGCTTACGCCTTAACCGCCGATATTCCCCAATTCAGTCGTGACAAGCAGTAGTGGCTTCACCCGAGTTAAGTGCATCAAAGGCCACCTTCAAAAATACAGTCCAGTAATTCTCCTGTTGGAACACATTGTATTTGCTCAATCCTCTTAATCACATTATCTTCGAAGTCTTCGCCTATTCTATCATGGCACTTGCCATTGTGCTCCTAGCTGTGCCAATCAGGTAAGGCCTTGTGCGATGAGCCGACGTGGCTAACACGCAATGAGGCATGCACATAGAAACAATCCCTCTACCAATTGGTGAGGCAGCTTCTTGTGAGGATTGTACAGTTGGACGGGTTGGTGCCTGCAAAGACAGGGGGTATGGAAGATAAGAGGCGGTATAGGCAGACATGGAAGCCCTTCGTGGAAAGGGGCCGTCAGTGGGAAGGTAAATGGACCATCAAGCGTAGTTAGCAATGCATTTACCAAGCTCATGCACGTTTGTTTCGACCCTCATATGCCACGCTACCCCTACCAGTTGTTTCCAACAAATCGTTCCCCACCGCTGTGCGATCCGTGCATTTGCATGGATGATATGAAGCTGGCAATTAACTTCATCACTGATGTTGAATATTATTAATGGGTGGACTGATGATACGGCATGTGTTGCCTCCCAGGTGTTCTAATGCTGTCCGACATGGCCGTTTGTGGTGTTACAATTGCACTTTAACATTTGCTTCTTCCTACTGCTTGTTGTATTATTACGAGAAAGTGAACTCAACGCGCCATATTTGCGCAAAATGACAACCATTTTCTACAATACGGAAAGTTCTCAGAATCCCTACCAATATTTTGAAAAGTGATAAGTGGATGCCATCTAGGGCTGTGCATATTCACAGATCCACTCTTGCCTAGAGTAGCTCGACTAGGCTGAAGAGCACACTGAACAAATTTGTTAGGGGCATTGACTTGACAGAAGAGTTTGTGCACAATTACGGACTTGTGCATAATTTCCTCATGGAGGGGGCATTCATATCGTCAACCTAAATAGATGGTATTCGTTCCACACCCACACCCAAATCCAAGTTATGCATGAGCACATGAATGAGGGCTGGCGTTAAGGTGGATGTGGAGACGTAAATGTACCGCGAAGTGGATGCACAGAGGCCTTAGCGATTGCTCGTGTGTGAATCCGCCAAAGTGCAGGAGGAATAACAATTCACAAGGGATCAGATCTTAACGACCACAGCAAAATAACAAAAATTTCGCGAATTGTGACCTTGCGCTATGTGCAAATCTGTCCATTTCGTATTTGCCATTTTCATGCTCACCATCCCAATGTCAACTACTTTTCTAAAACAATTTCTGTTGCCTTAACCCTGGCAGAAATATTGCAATATCTTGTGAACATTTGGTAGTCCATTCTATGTGCTCAAATTTTTACAGTTAAAAAGGAATTAGAACTTGAATACAACAACTGCTGACGCACGGAATTTAAATGCTTAACTTCTATTTGCTAACCAACACGCGACTCGTCTAGTACACACTCGCACCTTTCAACAGCACTTAGGTGGCTCCACCTGATTTGAATGTGGTAGGGGAGCCTTTGAAATCAAAGTACGACAATTGTCGTGTGAGCATATACTCGGTTTTGGCAATACTACAAGACACCTTTTCGCGGTGTCTTCGTATGCTTCATTGTGGATCTAAACCAAGTCATGAATGAAGGAATGAATGAATGATTGGATGATTAAAGCAATGCTTTGAGGCGGATATGGACAAGTAGATGAGTAGTAAAGTGGGTACAAAAGGGCTTTAATGAGTGCTTATTTATGAAGCCACATGAGTGCGAAATGACTATCAATTTATCATAGGTCAGGTCTAGACAGCCACATCAAAATTATCGCATTTTCGAGTTTAGTGACTCCGTGTTTTGTGCAAATCTGCCTATTTCACATTTCACATATTCATGCTCATTAATCTAAATTCACTTGTGCTTAACCTTACCCAATTTCTGCCGCTTCCACTCTAAACAAAATGCTGCATTTTCTAGTGAAATTAGGTGATGCCTCCTCTGTGATCGTGTTTGTCCCTTTAATCAAACTCATTGACATCTGAATGCGAAGACTGCTGACTACAGCACTTGAAATGCGCGGCTCTGTTCAGTCAATCAACATGCGTCTCGTCTGATACCCACGCCTGCCTTTCATCCGCCTTTGGGTGGCTCCACTTCACATGGGTGCGACGGTGGCGCCATCGAAAAGCAAAATACTTGTGTTGTGAGAATGAATTCTATCACCGCATCCTTCCAAGCCTCATTCGCTTGGTCATCTTTGCCTCTTTGACTTCGGCACGTGTTCCTGTTCTCTCCGCTCTGCCAATCACGACGTTGCGAGCCCGCTCGTACACTTGAGGCAGGCGCGAATGCCTTCGAGATTTCTGGACATGAATTGTGTTATCCTTTAAACTTTACAGGAGGTTGTAGATGTGGCAACTGGTGAATGTAAGAAAATAAAATAACCGTTTAGGATAAGTGTTGCTTGCCATGCTTCGCGACCAATAGTAACCTTCATTTGCTTTACTGCTTTAAATCCACAAATCTGCTCGCGACATGATTTAGTGCTGCCAGCTACCGTTAAACCGAAAAGGAATGCGAATTGTGCATTTCCAATACAAGGCTTCTGTAAGAGAGTCAGGCCATTGAATGTAGGTGAACGTGATTTGGTCACTGAATTTGCATTGGATATTGTTACTTATCTCCTTCATCAAGGATCGGCTACTGCTCTTGCCTGTTTTGATCCTATCAACAATCTAGCCACTGCCCTTGGCAGGCGGGCGTGACTCCTCTGGTGGCAAAGGTGTGCGGCTCCCAACTGGCCCAACAGATTGAGTTTTTTATTGTTTTACAATGCTATCTGCGTGATTTAAGTAGCTGCTGTATTGCTCCCTTTTTCATAGCTTCGCTTGATCTTCTTATTTTTGAAAAAAACACGCCTTGTCAGATGACGCTTTCAAATTTATGAATAAGAAATCTGACTTTGATAATTCGAGCCTGTTTAAATAGTCGCTTTGTTGGTGTATTTAGACAATTACCTTAATGGATCGCCAGCATCCTTCTTGCGCAGGATGAAGCTTAGGAGTATTCAAATGAAGGGCAGTAAACTGTGATGTCCATCCACTGTTGTCTGCCAATTTCGAGAGCTGAGGACACTAAGTATTTATAGCAATTCTTGGCTTGCACCTATCCCTCCAACGGAGTGCGACTAGATTCCTAAAATTTTTGTCCGCTTAGCCTCTACAGCATTTCTGCAGAATTATGGGCAGTTATCGATGGTTGGCCATGGCGAAGATCGTTTTTCTTAATTGTTGTGTAGAATTACAGTAACTTATTTAACGACTGGCCCCTCTCCTATGACTGGTTTGTTGAATTGCAATTATGTTACGCAATGCTTGATACGTAATTTAGGGTGTGTT
>NW_020170419.1:642338-645834 GCF_000524195.1 Echinococcus granulosus | reverse complement strand
ATCGTCCTCCTGCTTGAACTTCTCCGCTTCAGCCAGCATTTGCTCTATCTCCTCCTCCGATAGACGACCCTTGTAGTTGAAGATAGTGATGCCGTTCTGCTTCTTTGTCGACCTTTCCACCTTCGACACATGGAGCATGCCGCTTTCGTCAATTTCAAAGGTAGAAACAAACTGAGTCTCACCACGCGGTGCTGCTGGGAAACCCTCTAACAAAAACTCGCCCAAAAAGTGGTTGTCTTTGGCCATCACACGTTCACCCTCAAAAATCTTGGTGCGAACACACGTTTGATTATCGCCATGTGTGCGGCTTTTGCATGCCTGCTTCGTCGGAATTCGCGTGTTTCGCTTTATCACTGTGTGCATCTTACCATAGGCATTCTCCCATCCCAACGACAGTGGCGTTACTTCTAGCAACATCAAATCCTGCATCGAATTCGACGCACCACCAGTCAGATTGGCAGCCAGCAACGTCGCACCGTACGCCACTGCCTCGTCTGGGTTGATGGACCTTTGCAAGTCCCTACCATTGAAGAAATCCTGCAACATGCTCTGCACCTTCGGAATCCGCGTCGATCCGCCTACTAGCAATATCTCGTGGATGTCAGCTTTGTCCATCTTCGCGTCGCTCAACGCCATCTTCACAGCATCCATCGTCTTACTGAAGAGGTCCATGCACAACTGCTCAAATTCGGCTCGTGTGAGGGTCTTGCAGAAATCTATTTCATAAAACAACGATTCTACTACTATCGTTGTGGACTCGGCTGAGCTCAACATCCTCTTCGCCTTCTCACACGCCTTTCTCAGACGGTGGATAGCTTTCTTGTTAGTGGTCAAGTCCTTGCCCGCGTGCGCTTGCTTGATCATCTCCACACAGTGATCCACCAGTCGAGAATTGATGTCCTCACCTCCCAGGTGCGTATCACCACCAACCGCCTTCACATCAAATTCCCTATTATTTATGGACAGGATGGACACGTCGAAAGTACCACCACCCCAATCAAAGATGAGCACATTGCGTTGCCTTTCACTTTTCATGTCCATGCCGTAAGCGATAGCAGCTGCTGTTGGCTCGTTGATGAGGCGCAGTACATTCAAACCGGCTATTTTCGCTGCGTCTATTGTGGCATTTCGTTGGTTGTTGTTGAAGTACGCGGGCACAGTGATCACTGCATCTGTGACCTTCTCGCCCAAGTACGTCTCCGCCGTATCCTTCATCTTCGACAGCACCATGGCCGAGATCTGCTCAGCGACGAAATGCTTTGTCTCACCACAGTGCTGCACTTCAATTTTTGGCTTCCCCTCCGAATTTGTAACTTTGAAGGGCCAGTATTTCATATCACTCTGCACTGCCTCATCGTCAAAACGGCACCCGATCAGACGCTTTACACCACACACTGTATTGGCGGGATTCAGAGCAGCCTGGTTTATTGCGGCTTCACCGGTGAGGCGTCCTTTGTCGGTGAAAGCAACACAGCTCGGCGTTGTGCGGTTGCCCTGATCATTGGCTATGATCTCCACCCTGTTGTTTTGGAAAACACCGACACAAGAGAAAGTTGTGCCTAAGTCAATGCCAATAGCAGAACTTGTCGACATGGCTTAGTGTGATGCACAAATGCTATCTCGTTGGGTCGAATATTGATGACCACCACGACTGAGGCAATCGTTTATATCAACTGCAGCTGATCTTGCTAAAACTATCCACGATGCGCACTAACTGCTAGAATTCGTTTATCCAATCAGGAAGTGCCGCTGTTTCATGCTTCTCCTAATTTAGTGGCGGCTGTACACTTGAAAGCTGTGACGCACAATGCTGGCTCAGGCTCGCACACCCCTGCCAGTAAGCGCTGACGTGGGCAGTGGTGTCGTCTCCGTGTTGACGAATTGGTGGCAAAAAAGCCGTAGTGGGGAAGTGCCAACATAGCGACTTAGGCTTGGTAATATCTTCGTGTCTAACAAGCCTAAGTGATGCGGTAGGAGCGTATTGCCATAGCGCATTTTACCCTCTCTACGGCTATTGCAGTCTCCAGCATAAACAGCCAAGTGGGAATCCTCACCATGCTGCATAGTGGCGCTACTCTTCGAGGTTACCAAACGTATCTTCTCGCAGGGCAGTGATTTCATTCGCTTACACCTTCCACCCCCTTCCATCCTCTGTCCCTCAAAGATATAATCAAGAAAGACGCACACATAAAGTCACTAAGCAAGAAGGGACAAAAAAATGGAAACTATTGCATTTAAAAGCTGCCGTTATTGGGGTGTAGACAATGATCAGCAGATGAGGGTCGCCATTTTACTACAGCCTAATCAACTGGTAGCAAAATCGTTTCTACGTACATCCTTAATTAAATGCCATTCACTTTGACTACTTGCCGCCACGCCTTATGTGATTGGCAGAGCGGAGAGCATAAGAACAAGCGCCATAGTTAAACAGGCGATGATAAAATATTTGGCTTGTAGGCTCGCGGTGATAGAATGAACTCCCGCAACACAATTGGTACACATTGCTTTTGAGGGCGCCTCCATCACACCCAAATGAGTGAAACCACTCAAAGGCTGATGAAAGTTAAACGTGGGCGCCAGACGATTTGCTTCCTGATTGGCCGAACCGAGCCACGCATTTGGAGTGCTCGCGTCAGCAGTCTTCGCATTAAAATGGCAATGCGTTTGGTTCGGGCGACAAAGTGAAGCACACAGGAGGCACCACCTAAAAGGCAATGGAGATTGGAGGCGTAAGGCCACAATTGGAATTGGCTTGATACGCACGCTGGTGGGGGTAACACCTCCACTACTGGCAGTTTCAGCAACAAAATGTTTCGGCTTAACTAAGGAAGTTAGGGAAAGCCTTTAAATGAAATTGACTTTTGCGTGTGGCAATGTGGCGTGGCTGACTGTCCAGTTGCGAAATAAATGCTTTAATTTGAGGTGCCAAAGATGAGTGCACAGGTCCATTTTTAGTGAAAGAAACCCATTTGTGTTGCTGTTTGTCATAAGAGATAAATAAGGTGTAATTGGAATTGCACAAGGTTGGAAGCCGAAAATGCTTGGCACATTTGAAGTTGGAAGTGGAAATGTTGAGACTATTAGACGGTGGATCAAGAGAAAATTGGGAAAGCGTTATAAAGTGCAGAGGAAAGGAAAAGTTCGCATGAGAACTGCACACGACTTCGTTGGTAATTCAGCGGCGGAGTTCAGCCGAACCAAAATTCTCGTGGATCGACGAAGCTGCATAGTCAAGGTTGTGAAGGAGGCAGTCCCGCATCACCGTATTTTAGCCAACTCTCAGCGGCAATTCGCACAGTGCGAAAGAATTTTTTAGTACCTCTAATTCTATTTAGCAAATTTAGTAAAGTATTTAAAAACTTTAAGCGTATATTTGAGTTCATTATTTGTCCTTTTGGCAGCACAAACATATATAGCGTTGTTGTTTTTGTTGTCTTACATTTGGAGGAGACAAATAGCACTTCAGATCCGATGCGTAAGAGTAGCGATGGCAAGG
>NW_020170419.1:640537-642238 GCF_000524195.1 Echinococcus granulosus | reverse complement strand
ATGCTGCACAATGGATAGGCTGAATTCCATATAAGTAGGCGTAGCATTACATCAGTTGACATCAGCATACATGAAGTCGATATACATTTACCATAAGTTGCGTCACTTGTCGCCCGTCATATCCATATGCTTAGAATTTAACATGGTGCCAGACAACAATTTAGCCTTGAATGTGAATAAGTAGGTGTACTGTTGGTGACATAGACCTAGAGATAGAAAGAATTCCATATAAGTGGATGTGGCATTACTGCTGTAACTTGTCCTATGATCATTTGCAGTAGTCGCATTAATTTTGACTTCCTGCTTACACTTTCCTGAATACGAGAAGGGCATTATCCTTTTCATAAGAGACAAAAATAAACTGCGCTTAGCCAAGCGACCAATATAAGAACTGGATATGTGGTGGAGGTTACATAAGTGTTGGCACCACCAAGAACTTGGAAGTGTTAATTTGCTTGGAATGGTCTGTGGGAGGAAAAGGGGACGTTGTGTTCTAAGCAACATAAATCACATTTATCTCCTCATCTTCTCCCTGAACCTCCCCTGCCAACTTGGCACCCGCTATACCCTTGACTAATTTTGCCCATGTGATAAGACCCTGTCATTACTACTGCCTTGTGTCCTGAAGCAAATGTTCGCTAATATGGGAAAAAGTGTCGTGCATCTACAGTGCAAGATAGGAGCAGAGGGGCAGAGTTGAAAAGCACCACTGGTGCATTATCAAGAGTTTACTCATCAGTGATTTCGTGAGCAAATTGTTGCGTTGCTTTAAATGTCACTTCATATAACTTCGACCTTAAACCGTTAGATGGAAAAGAAGTTATTTTATACCCTTATGCGTCTTTTTCCATCTCTTCTTGGTTTTGGAAAATATTTGAGAATTTGCTGTATTTTTACTTTGGGGTGAACTACACATATGCCGTCGTTAATACCGGACTCACTGCCAATCCCTCAACATGTCATATAATTACAATGAATTCAAATCAGCTAAAATGTGTGGCAGATTGGTCAAAATTAATGATAAACAATTAAAGGTAGTGGATGACTTGCGGCTGCGTAAGTGCCAAGTATATTTAATTGCAACTAAGTCTGCGTCAATATACTGTCAGAGCTATGTAAATTCAGTGATCACTGACCGCCGCTGCTCATCGTTTCAATCACATGAGCGGTTACACCCCATGACGTGGTGACGACATGACCCGATTTTGAAGAACTTGTTCCTTGGCAGTTTTTCATGTTTCGGCCATCGTACTAAGCACCACTCGTTTCATCTACTGTAACGTAGAATCTTATCCTTGTTGCATTTTAATTACTTTGTGTCCCTTTTCCTCTGAGGGAACAATAACTGTGCTCACCGTATTTTGGAAAATAAGAATTATGTAGAGTAAATCTGTAATGCAAAACTAGCTGCTGCATTACTTTTTACTTGTCAAACTTATGTAACTCTACGATTATAACATCTTCAACGGAAAAGCGTGCCTCTTTGCAATGTGCTTATTCAATTGGCTGAATCAAAATTCTCCGCTTTATCACGTTCACTTGTTGCCTAGAGTAATATCATGATTAAAGTTGCGGCTGTTGTAGATGCAGTAAAACACCTGCTGCCTTTCACGTTAAATAGTCCACTTGCCGCAATGCTTTGAACGGTTCACTTAAGTGACTTGCCTTTAGACTTAATGATAAATGAATATTTACACGGAA
>NW_020170419.1:637300-640437 GCF_000524195.1 Echinococcus granulosus | reverse complement strand
ATACTTTGATTCCTTGCCCAACACTTCCTCCCCCATTCCTACCCCATCTTCCTCACAATTTCACATCCATAATTGTAACTTCTGCGAATTCTCTACGTTTGCAGACGTTGACTGACTCATTTTTTCATTTTTCCATTTATCTTACAAGTCTTACACAATTACCTTATGCAGTTCTTCCGTCCCTCCCTCATCCACTATTTCTTTCTCATCTATCTACGAATCCTAGAATTCATATTCATCTGCTCCCTCTGCTGCCACTCCTTCCTCCGCATACATCTCCTTTACCCATTCTTCTCCCTCACTCCTTCAGTTTGGTTACACCAGTTTCTCCCAAGCTTCTTCCATTGTCTTCTTCTCCCCCTTCTTAGAATTCCCAGTTCATCACTTGAAATTTGCGGTACTCTTCGTCCATGTCTACTCATTTTTCCTTCGCCTATTCTCCATCCTCGTCGTAAGTTCACACAATTGCATCATCAGCTCTTTTGCCTACAGCATCTCTACGCTTCTCTCCTCTTCACTTCCCCTGCTTGAGCACACCATCCATTCTTACCAGTGATGCTCCTTCGCCTTTCCCCTGTCATTTGCGTTTCAAGTAAAACAAGTTTTGCACAACGCAATGTGCTTCTCATTCAGCTTTGCATTACACGTGCACTAGCGGTAACCCTTCAGTACTCCTAATGACTGCAGGCCACGCTGAGCTTGAGCACGTACACATGCCGTCTGTCAGGGTGGAAGGCGAAAGTGGTAGTGAATGCTTTCGCACAGGTCCGTTTGATAAGTTGGAGGTATCCTACGTACCCGAGGACCATCACTTTGTTGTGATGACAAACGAAGCCTTTTAGAGGCACATAGGAGCTGATTCTATAGCCTCAGCAGTCGTTCATTGCGGCATGTATCCATTCGCGAGCCCAAATTCTCACATATTTAATTAGGAGGGGTTGGAAAAAGAAGGCATTTTAGTGCTGGCATTTCTAAGCCGAAACAGTCATTGCATAGCAAAAGACCGAGTTTACAGTGCAAAATATCTGGAATATTGCATTTTGGTAGTTGCATGATGTTGCCTACCTTAAGATCATTTATTTCGGTTGGAAAAGATGAAAGTAGGGCGATGCTTCGACAAGACTGGTGCACTAGATACCCCGAGGATGCTAATCTTCTCGAAGAACAGGTCGCGGAAGTTGTGCCTGGCGGCATCGAGACTGACGAATCCTTCCACTTCCGAGTAGCCCATTACGTGCCCATGCGATCTCGGGCACGGAATACCCAATGCTAACGCGGATCCGATTTCCAAGTACGACGATTGTAATTAAGAGGTTATAAAGGTAACCACATCACATTACTCGACTATTGGTAACCGTGTCATAAGGGGAGGAGATGGAGAGGATAAGGATGATTAAAATGACCACCTCAGTAACTTACACCAAATATCGTCACGCACATGCGGGACTGGACAGGTATTCCTTTCTCTAGTAAACACCCGTCTCCATGTTGGAGTCCTTCACAGTCCCACCTTGAGAATGACTGTTAGGGTTGAAGCCCTGCCACAAGATAAGTGCACTTGTTACTGTATGACTCTCTGCCGTGTATCTTTTTTCCCTTTCGCTGCCGTCTTTACATAAGCTCTCCCCTTTTCCACCAACTGCAGCTCTTGAGCTGCCGAAACGAGGTAAGCAGGTGAATGGTTGGAGGTTATCAACAACGCTGACAACTTCAAAGACTAGGCGTGCGCCCATCAATGCCTGAGGCTGTCAGACTGTTAATCGATGGGGTTAGATGAGGAAAACAAATTTAAAGAACTACTACCATTCAACACACATATCACCTTTAACAGTTCAAGAACCGATTTCGACCCCGAAGATTCACTCAGATACAATAATAGTTAAAAGTTAGTTACTTCAGCAATTAGTAGATTCAAGTTTTACGAACAGCAATGTTTCCCATGTACTTATATTCGACGATAAGCGGACATGGCCGAACTGCAGAGGTCAAGCAGTGAAAAGCAATGGACCATGCGCAAGTAAGATAAAACTTATGCACCAAAGTCTAAAATAAGGGATTGAATGGCATAACCGTCAACTGTGCGCAAGCATGCTTACAAATGATACACAAATTTGTTAAGAGGAAAACAAATTACACACAGAAATCGACATTGGCACAGCCGAGTCTCAAACGGCGTCGAGTGCTTCACCGGTGACTAATCGTTGAACGTCTTTGGCGGAGGAAGCTTTAGCTAGAGAGTCGTTGTGATTTCGGTTGCAAGTTATCAGACGAATTCCACCATTTCATGCACGCCCTGCCAATTTGCTTTCACCTCCACAGATGTCAATTCGCCAGTTGTTTGTGAAGACGACGGGTGAAGGGATGCCGCATCAAGCATTTGTATTGGATGAGCCATAAAATGGATAGCGTTTACTTCTCGATTTCTGGTCGAAATAAATACATCAACGAGAGGTTTAGCATGTAGGCACGGATAGCCACGTTAGTGAGTTGCAAAATACGTCATTTTGGATAAACCCGGCCTAAAAACGGGCCCAGCATATGGCGTCTAAAATAGCGGGAAGGAGTAATTTAAGGTGGAGACAGCAACAGCAGTTGCTAAATGTACATCAGTAGCAGTCTCACGTTACTAATCCTCTCCAAATGTTATACCACTGGGAGAAAAGCAGGGTAAGAAGTAAAGAAACCAGCATAAAACAAGTGAATATTACAGGCACAACCACCGCAAAGACTGCTGTGCTCTTTGGTAGACCCTCGGCCAATGCAATTCATACTTTAGAATTTATTCGCAAAGAGGGCTTTTGACCCGTTGTCCAGTTTGCAAATGCTTTCAAGGGACGCCTTGCTCAAAGAAAATGACGATACAATAAGGTAGTGACTCCACATCAGAAGAAATTACAAACGATGGGGTAGAACAAGGAGACATGCAAGGGAATTGGCCAGTGGCATCTTTGGTGCACGATTTAGTAGCCATATTTAATACACGTTTCTATCTAATATTACAATATTCTATGACGCGGCTTGACAAAATCCAAAATAGGCTAGTGCTGATTAAAGTAAGGTTTCGCAGTTTGCCTTAGACTGATGGATGGACTGCTTGCAAAGTAAACTAATGAATTTCAGTATTTGGGAATGAATAA
>NW_020170419.1:635917-637200 GCF_000524195.1 Echinococcus granulosus | reverse complement strand
GTACTTTGATTCCTTGTCCAACACTTCCTCCCCCATCTCTACCTCATCTTCCTCACAATTTCGCAACCATTACTCGACTATTGGTAATGGCGTCATAAGGGGAGGAGATGGAGAGGATAAGGATAATTAAAATGACCACCTCAGTAACCCACACTAAATATCATCACGCACATGCGGGACTGGACAGGCATTCCTTTCTCTAGTAAACACCCGTCTCCATGTTGGAGTCCTTCACAGTCCCACCTTGAGAATGACTGTTAGGGTTAAAGCCCTGCCACAAGATAAGTGCACTTATTACTGTATGACTCTCTGCCGTGTATCTTTTTTCCCTTTCGCTGCCGTCTTTATATAAGCTCTCCGCTTTTCCACCGACTGCAGCTCTTAAGCTGCCGAAACGAGGTAAGCGAGTGAATGGTAGGAGGTTATCAACAACACTGACAACTTCAAAGGCTAGGCGTGCGTCCATCAATGCCTGAGGCTGTCAGACTGTTAATCAATGGGGTTAGATGAGGAAAATAAATTTAAAGAACTACTACCATTCAACACACATGTCACCAAAAACAGTATTCAAGGACTAATTTTGACCCCGAAGATTCACTCGGATACAATAATAGTTAAAAGTTAGTTACTTCAGCAATTAGCAGATTCAAGTTTTACTAGCAGCAATGTTTCCCATGTACTTATAGTCGACGATAAGCGGACATGGCCGAACTACAGAGGTCAAGCAGTGAAAAGCAATGGACCATGCGCAAGTAAAATAAAACTTACGCACCAAAGTCTAAAATAAGGGATTGAATGGCATAACCATCAACTGTGCGCAAGCATGCTTACAAATGATACACAAATTTGTTAAGAGGAAAACAAATTACACACAGAAATCGACACTGGCACAGCCGAGTCTCAAACGGCGTCGAGTGCTTCACCGGTGACTAATCGTTGAACGTCTTTGGCGGAGGAAGCTTTAGCTAGAGAGTCGTTGTGATTTCGGCCGCAAGTTATCAGACGAATTCCACCATTTCATGCACGCCCTGCCAATTCGCTTTCACCTCCACAGATGACGATGTTATCACAGATGTCAATTCGCCAGTTGTTTGTGAAGACGACGGGTGAAGGGATGCCACATCAAGCGTTCGTATTGGATGAGTCATAAAATGGATAGCGTTTACTTCTCGATTTCTGGTTGAACTAAATACATCAACGAGAGGTTTAGCATGTAGGCACGGATAGCCACGTTAGTGAGTTGCAAAATACGTCATTTTGGATAAACTCGGCCTAAAAACGGG
>NW_020170419.1:634343-635817 GCF_000524195.1 Echinococcus granulosus | reverse complement strand
GGTCAGCTACGTAAACACAACATCCCGTCATAAGGGGGAACTCATTGTGGAAAAGGAGAAACCGCCATGGACCCTGATGCTGGAGGCGAGGCGGAGCTAGGTCACAGCCTTAGGGAGGGTTCCACGGTCAAAGAGGTAGAAGCACTCGACAACTCGGCAAACGGCATACTCACAGCTTGCACCACAGACAGAAGTCGACACTGACCCAGACGAGTTCCGTTAACGTTGTCTGAGCTGACTGCATTTCGTGTAAATTGTGATGAAATCGCCGCGGACTTGCCGTGCGTCCTTGAAGAAGTGACCTGTGTTTTCCCATTGATCGAGTAGACCTGCCAAAACTCATCTGAAGGTGGATGAATCTAGAGCGAAGCTGAGAGTGGTCTTGAAATCAGTGACAGCCCATTTCGATAATGTTAGCTGAGCTGAGTTCCTTTTGAGGAATTTGTTATGAAATTGTCGCCGACTTTTGCGTGATCTTAGTAAATTTTCGTATGTTATTGCTTTTTTAAGTAGACTTGCCTAAGCTCAAAATCATGCAACATCTTCGGGTACATGCTTAGAATGGCCTGCGAGTGTAATGAGATCGCAAAGGCCGCCTCTGCTTAGTCTTTGTACTAGTTTCACCTTTGTGTTGTCATAGGAATTAGGATGCCTTATGCAATAACATTTAATAATCGTGAATAGTTGCATTTTGCAGGCATAACACCTAATGATCTCGCAATAAGTCCCTAATTGTTAACACTCTGGGGCACATCAGGATCTCTTTTGTTTGCTCACTCCTGCATCTATTTTGATGCTAACACGCATTTTTTGTTGCAGCAATGGAACCACAAACACACCTGATTTTGTTCGGGAGTCTAACGGGTAAAAGAATAAACTAGTCTTGTAGGCGCATCGTAATATATTACTTAATAAAACAAATCTACCCTTAGTGGAGGCAAAATCGGGCTTTGCTTGCCGTTTTTCTAAACTGACATCCCTTGTGTTTATGTCAATGCATTCTTTTACAGTGATTTTCAAACAGCTATGCAGGTGGTTCCAGTGTGAATGAATACATACACCCAATAATTTGCCTTCCATTTGGTGCTTTTTCACTTTAAGGAGTTAAGGAACAGGTATATGCAGATATGTATTTGAGAAGTAGCAATACCTTTGGCTTCTAGGGGTAACTAGTCCTGAAGTAAAATAGGCAAATGTAAAAGTTGGTCGGCCAGTTCCCAGAGATTGGTATGGTATTGACGACATTCCTGCAGTGTCTGTGGTTTTATTGTAACTCATGCATCGGATAGGGTAGCCTAGTTCTGTAGGATCTTCGGCATATATTAGATCCGACAATGAGTTATTTAAAGAGAACTTTATTGCTTGTCTGGGTAGTAAGTTCTTTGGAAACATAGCCTTTGGTCTATTCTAGTAATCACTATTCCATAGTACCTGTCTGGCTTCTCTTGAGTTTGGCTAACCTCCATTAAAGCAA
>NW_020170419.1:628531-634243 GCF_000524195.1 Echinococcus granulosus | reverse complement strand
CATTGGCAATAACGATTACCATTGTTTTATGTCAATGTTTTGTTATTAGTGTAGGGCTCAATAAAGGCGAATTGGTGGTGCCAACTCTGTGCCTCTCTCTGTCTCTGTCCTGTGATGAAGAAATCCACATATTAGGATGCGTATAGAAAGTGGTCCAACCAACTCAGTGTCGCCTAAATGGGTGGTGAGTGCTGTGCTCACTGCAGGTCCTCCTGTTGGCTTACTTTAAATGAATTGACGTTAATGGATCTCTACAACTAAAAGGCTGTAATTCCATTAGAACATTTGACTTGCCGTTTAAGAAGAGCCGCAAACTTTTGCATGGTTGCTTTCCTTTTCGTGCTGTCATCATGGATGGCGAGTTGCACCTGGACAAGAGTGAAGCTGCAGCAGTAGCAGGTTTTGCACGACCTTGCGTCTCCTCAAACCGAAGGGTCTTTTGGTACGTGGTGCAATGGTCTCTGTGCCACCGGTGCTTCTCCTTTCCAAACCTTACATTTGTAGTCTACGAATGCCGTTAATCCATTTATATTTACTTTCGCTACACTGACTGGCCACGTGGTTCACGTTTGCGGTTGTTGCACCATTAGATGCGGGATTCATTCCATTCTGGCTTACGCAAACACGGAATCTGGTAAGTGTGCGCACCTTCACGCTAATCGTTATGTGTGTGTAACTCTGGTTGATTGTCCATCGAGCTCCTCCCCTCTATTTGCTTGCCCCATTGTTCAGATTCATATTTTGCCACTTAGACTGTCAGGCTACATGGCCCACCACAGAAATGGGTAAGAACTCATACCATGTCCATTAGTTGTTACACGTAGGTCAAAGTTCATTGTGCGTAGGTTAGCATTTTACGAGTAAGCGCATATGCACGTGTATTCATCTCTTCTCCCCCTCCTAACTCTTCCAGTCGACCAAATATCCAGCTACACTCCAGGCCAGGTAGGAACTCGTTTAGTAATTAAATGGATTATTGGTTAGTTGGTTTATTAGGTCACTAGTATTTTGATTGGGCAATTTTCGTCTTCTTTATCCTCGTCAAGACCTTGGCTATGTCAAACCACTCTGTAATCCATCCCCTTCACATCCAGAGGGATACGAACGCTAAATGGCAGGAAGAAGAAGGAACAAATGTGACGGGAACGAGTAGTCTTGCAATTTCAAACAATCGCCAAGAGACGTAAAAGTAGAGAGTGAAGAAGGACGTGAAGGGGATGGAGAGTGATTGAAAGCAGCAGGGAAGGTGGGGACAAATCATGGGCCTAGTCATTAGGATTTGGAGAAACCAGCACTGCTATTTACATTAAACCAGTATCTCGCCAGTGAAACTTAACTAAAAACGGACAGCTATTCAGCCATCCATCCAAGAAGAGTGACAGTGTTATAACATCATAGGCTAGATAAATTGGGTAGTTAAATACCTCACATCTGTAGAATTGCCTCAAGAAATAAGTCTTGGAGACGATTTCCTAGGCAGCACCAAAGCGGTTTGGAATATTGCGAGAGACGTCTTTCCCACTCACCAAGAAACTGAAGCCTCGACAATCCTTTCCCTACCAAGGGCAGACTTCGACAATATTTGTATCGCCTCATTCGAAGCTGCAGGTATATCTATAATCAGCCTAGATGGCCTCTGCACTCGGCTTAGTCATCTTACAGTCAACAAGATGAGAGAACCTTG
The DNA here is from genome assembly GCF_000524195.1 of Echinococcus granulosus. Lineage (NCBI taxonomy): Eukaryota > Metazoa > Platyhelminthes > Cestoda > Cyclophyllidea > Taeniidae > Echinococcus > Echinococcus granulosus. Next base: position 632,559 of record NW_020170419.1, on the reverse strand, counting down.
GAAACCAACGGTTAAATATGCGAGTACATTCTCATAGCAAGGCGTTAGGCTGGGTATAACATGGATTTGAAATAATACGATAGAAGCTGTCGACTCCTGACCGATCTAAAAGTGACACAGACGCATACCACCTCTTCTGCTGGAAGTGAACCTTCGTGGCGGAGAAATGCTCAGAGACGAGGTTACATATCCTTCAAAGTCACCGTGAGCAACACCAAATGCAGTGGTGAAGAAGGATGCAAGTCCGTGACTGTGTATAGACTGCGAAAAGCAGAACGCAGTACCAAAGTGTATTGTCTCCCTACTACTCTACGTAAACGATTTGTCAGGCTCTCGACTTGTCATAGTGATTCTCCACGTTAGATTTGGACTTGAATTCTGGCAATTAGAAGTGACAACAACAGACAGAGAGAAGACAGCTTGTGCATTGTTAAACGGGCTTAATGGATTCCAGGCAGTTCTTTTTGGACTCTGTAATGCAGCGTTGAATTTCCAATGCTTTACGCGAACGGCACAAATCGGATTATTTCTAAAGCATTGCACAATATACTAGGATAACACTGACTTTGTAAGGAATGTTTGTGGGTAAATGTCAATCTTAAAGTTGGGGTGGGCAGCTAACAAGACGTAGATTTTATTCGAAACCCCAAAACCCAAAAACTGCCTTGTCGGACAGGGTGGCAATTTTTGAAGGGTAAGGAGGAGCTGACTAACTCCAGTTAATCAGACAGAGCTCCGTCGTTACCTGCTTGGCAGGCTCTACTGACGAGATCACAAGCCTTCTGCGTACACTGGTGAAAAAGCAGACAAAGAAGAATTTGGGTTGTAAGAAAGAACACGATAATGCATTTTAGCCATATTAAATTATGAATACTTGCTTTACCATTTATACTGGTGCAGCCTTGAGCGGTGCACTTTTTATGTGGACAAAGATGGCAGAAAATACATCGTCACCACTCAAGTTCCAAAAGTAACAAAGCAATGCTACATTAATGTGGAACCTACTCCGGATTGTTCACCACTATCAAAACATTTTGACGTTTCAGATATTGTCTTTTAATGAGGGAGTTCATAGTGAAAATGGATTATCATCGGTCCCTGCCTTGGTTAAAAACAATGAAGGTGATATACCAATTGGTGGCACAATATTAAGAGGATTTGATACAGCACGATTTTTACGGCGCAGTGCTGCACGAAATGAGGGACAGACATGACGAAGTAGATGTCTTCTCTGGCAGACCGGAACTGGCAAAAAGAGCTGATGCTGCAGTGAGAACCATATTTTTGGGCGAGCCCATTAGGAACCATTAAAGAAATTCTCGAAGTATGGTGCCAACATGCCTTCTGTGTACGAGAGGTTCTTGTCATCTGCTGGCGAACCCACAGTGAAAGGGATGAACTTGTCAAGCAAGGGGACCAGATGGATATGGCAGAAAGGGTCAAAACTGTCACTAGCGGGCATGATATTATTGTAGCAAGATCATGTTTTAGCTCTTAACCATCCAGTGAGGCCATTTTTATTAGTACGATCATGCCATTAGATTTTAGACTTGTGGCGTGATGCAGACAGGGACTCTGTCAGAGGCGCCCCGTCCATTTACTGCGGATGGTGCTGAAAAGAGCACGAATGAAGCCAGTCAGCGCACCCAACTGTGACGCGGTGTCGGTATAACTCAGTTTCAGAAGAGAGGCGGCCGCCTTGGGTCTTCGTCGGTGAGAAACTTTGCTGAGTGGACATGGCCATGGACATGTTTTTCCAGTGACTTGCAGGAATTTGATGTTGTACGCGACTTTGGCATAACACAGTGCTGCTTTGCCATTCCTCCCTCTGTGCTTCTACACCCACCCACCCATCCATTCATCCATCCATCCATGTATGCATCAATACATGTGCCGCCCGAGCATAATGTCTTCTTTCGTCTACAGAGTAGCCTCGTAGCCCTGCATTGGTGGCAGGGGGAAGCGAAGCCGCCCCTATTTTAGGGGACGCGCCTGTGATCGCCTAGATGAGGTAGCGCTACAAGGGCCGCACCATCGTCGGACGCGTTGCTAGGTACCACAGTACTGAGGCTCAGGGTGAAGAATGTGACATGAGTGTCACTTACTGACGTAGACTGCCAATAAGTTGACGCGAGACTGTTGCATTAGCCCGCCTTCCCAACCCCAATAACCCAACAACAACAGAGAGGCGGACTTGGATAACGAGAAGCAGAGTGCTTTAATGTCATCAACCTATGTACAGCCGACTCACAGTGTCTGTGTAGGATGCGGATGAGGGCAGTGGTTGTGGCTCATGGGGCAGCCCGGAGAAGATTGAGGCAGGACGGCGCATACATTCCAGGGTCACAGCTCACGCCGCAGTTGGAGTGAAACAGAGACGCGGAGAAGGGCTAGGGAGGTCGTGCGTTAGACAAGGAGACCGAGAGACGGACGGGTGGGTGGGTGGGTCGGTAGACGGAGAGATGAACAGCCAGGCCTGTAGGTCAATAAAGAACCATAACGAAGCACATTTCCCAACCACTGCATGCCTGCCTGGCCGCCCGTATGTCCACCTAAACCCTTACTAGCCAAGTAGCCAGACAACCGTACTGGCCAAAAGTGTGTAAATGAATAAATAAACAAACAAACACACCCTAATGCTTGCCAGCGTATAAAAGAAAATGTGAACGGGATTAAAACCGAACCAATCTCTCTCGCCGCAACTCATCAATCAACGCGCATGCCAAGAAACTTCTTCTTCTCCTTCTTCTGCTGATAACAACACATGCATACGGTTCGATCCGTCACACGAAGAGCACTAAACACAGTCATATTCACACAAACGAGTGTCACTTGTGCACTCGCTGCTCCTTCCCCTACAAACAGCATCACGTAAGCTGACAAAGGAACTGACAAAATTGCCCGGCATACAGTCGCGACGGCCGGCCGTCGGAACCAATCAGCGTAGAGCACACGCACGCACCAGCGCTGACGGTGACGCACGCACCCCACCCCCCCGGAAGCGGAAGAGGTGAAAACCTAAATGTTCAGAGAGGTGAGTACCGCGCGTATGGGTTTAGAGAGGTGGTTTACTTCTAGGACTTTTTCCCCTCTTCCGACCCCATAGCATAAAGAAGGTATTTTTAGTGAAAACATCAATATGCATTAACACGAGTATGAATATTGGTTAATTGAAGACAGATCTGCTTTAATTAGAGGTATAGCCTTCTCCAGGTGTTCGTGACCGACAGGCTTAGTCATGAACGTAACGCCCAACGACAGTTCTATGAGGCATTTGCCGTAGACATTGGTCTTATTAGAGGATTCTCCGAGGGCACCGACATCCGGCATCGTTAGGGCAAGGAAAACATCATCTTGAGCTGGAGGTGCGAAGTTTGTGAATGGCTCCAAATATGATCTTTCGTCAGTGTCGTGTGGGAGGTAGTGATTGATATTTGGATCAAGCGCCATAGTGTTAGCATAATAGTAGCGGAAGGGTGGATTAGGAATATGCTTCTTAGAAGTGTACGTTCCTTCTAGCCCCATTGTTTTCACCACTGGCCATTGTAAGAGGTCACCATTTGCTATCTTCCAGCCGCCGTTGGTAGTGCCCTCCATATTCTTAATCTTTTGATCCAGTTCGCATGGGATAAGGCTATTGTGCCTATTCTTATTACTGATACATATCAGTATATACGGCGAGACCTGGAATTGAACCTGATCGTTAACAACTGCTGTCGTTGTAGTGGTCTGCATTAACAGCACAAACCGTGAGATGTGTATACTTAAATCCCCGAACATCATGTAGGGAAACGATAGAGCACTGGGCCACAGTGAAGATAGCTTAGGCTCCTTTTTCTCGTTTAAGTAGTATAGGAAGGGCTCTAGGCAGAACGTGTTTAGGAGGATGACTTTTGCGCATCCGCCGTGCCCTTCCCTGGCCTACTCTCCTCCCACTCGCTCCCACTGCGACGTCATCTAACCTTGAACTGGCCTGGAATCCGGCCGGGGAGATCCTTTATTGCGAAAACTGAAACCTTTTTTTGGCC
>NW_020170419.1:619576-628431 GCF_000524195.1 Echinococcus granulosus | reverse complement strand
CAAAAAAAAGGAAAAATGCTTGAAAAAGGGTCCTAAAAAGGACTAGAACAGTGCAGAGGATGCGTAAAAACGTGTTTGCTTAGGTAAAAGGTTCCAGGCCAGTTTTTACTCAGTTTACACAAAAAAGGGCTCCCTGGCAGGAAATTGGGTCTATTCAACGTCAGACCTCATATTGAGACTGCATGGCAGGCAACGAAGCCAGAGAAAGGGCAGCTTGCGTAATAAAGTGCCTCCGTGGCCAGGATTGAGGCCGGTTCAAGGTTAGATGACGTCACAATGCAAGTCAGGGTTGTGGCAATTTCTACTTTCAAGTGAGCGGTAGTGAGTGCAGCACGTCAATCGTCGGCTCCTCGTAGTTTTCTCACGGGAAACCTCGCACGACCGATGAAGCAGAAAAAAGGCACACATGCACACTGCCTCGAAAGAGGCAGAACGGTGGACGCCAACGTCAGCAACAATAAAAATTACGACGATATTTAAATGATCTCGGCGAATGGAGAAACGCTCCGCTCAGTAAATAGTAAACACAAGGTGGTGGATAAATTTGAGCATTCAAGTCTGTCCTGTGTAGTGGTGCTACCAACAAAGGCCACAAAGCAAACCGATATCGTGTGACTGGAATGCGGTCCAGGCACTGATGCGTCAACTGAGCGCGTTCGATGAAATCGCTTCTGGATAGGAAGTTAACGGCTACTTTGCCGGAGAGGCAGGGGGTAACTCTAGGGGGACGAAGCTTTACATGCAACGAAATCGACGGGACACATTTCGTATGTGGAACTGATACCCAGTTAGTGGATGGTTTTCAATACACCGACTGTGTTATAATGGCAAACGCCAGAGTGACCAGAACTTGTGCATCAGTCATAAACTGTCACTATGCTAATCTCTCCTGCTATGACCTCGAGGGTGACTACCTCATCCTGATGCGAAAGCATCTACTCAAGGGGTTGGTACACACCCATCAGTAGGGGAGGAGGGATAAGAAGGGCACAAATGGTTTGAATCGTGATCTTTCTTTAGCTTAATGTGATTGACTGAATGCCTGTCAAGGAATGGTGGACACCTGCGGTGTCGGACACTCAGGAGCACGAAAAGAAGGGGATCAATATTTCACGTCACACCCAGCGTAAAGGGATGGCTAAAATGTGGTTGTTATTGCATTATTCTTTCTCACGGGTTTTTCTGCGTGTCAGCAAGAAACATATTTAAACTCTTGATATTTATATTTGCCTTAGCAATGCTCGTGACTTAACGGCAGTACTCAAGGTGTTTGTCTTTAGATCCTTCAAAACATATTTGGAGGACATTGTGTGCATGTTTTCTTCCGCGGTTATATTCGGGAAGCACTTTAGTTGCAACATGTTTTTCATCACCCAGGGGAAGCATATTTGGGTCATAATATTTCAGTGGACTAAACTGCGTGCCCACTCCGTTCTCAGCGGATTACACCTACGGAACACACCGTAGTCTTCGGATCAAGCTAATAGACCTTTAATATACTGTACTTCGGCAAGCAGTTAGTCAACTTCTTTTCTCTGGCTCATTACTGAATCAGCAAGACACGTGATATTACTGGTAGCATTAATGATCGCTAGTGGTTGAGATGAACCACATGGACCCACTTAGCTAAAATGCAGTTTTGATGTTAAATAAATGGTTTTCCTTGACTAACCAACTATATTTGTGCAAAACGTTATTCCTCACTTAATTAAAAGTTGAAACAAACTACATAAGTCTGCTTGGTGCAGCAAATTCCGAACAATGATTTGGCTCATTTGTTGGGTTTTTGCATCTCTTCATAATATAAATGCATCTATTAAAAATGTTTCTGTAGTCTCGCTTTAGTGTAGCAGTGTTTGTCAATGTGTGTCCTCAAAAGAATAATTAAAATAGGGAATACTGTTTTTGTGGGTTTGCTTTCTAGCAGATGCAAAAGTTAGTAGACCATTTTTTGTCTGTGCAAAGTGCATCATTGACAAATTTGATTTAAGACAGACAAGAGAACCTGCTTTATCCACATATATTTCTAATCAACTAATGGTAGCTGTAACACAAATTGAGCGAAATGCAAAACGGAATCTAAGCCGTTCATCTACCAATAGGTGTGCCGCCGCGTAGCTGCCTCCTCCTGATAGCATTCTTGTGAGTTTGCGCTATGACTGCACAATACTTGTACGATAAAGCTTCAGGCATTTGCAGTACGTTTTGGCAGCTAGCTTCAGTAGTCGACGGTGGATAGCATTTGTAGCTTTGGATAAATATTGCTCAAATCACCAAAGTTGTTGGAACATTCAAGCAAGTGCCAGTCTTTTTATGCAGTAAAGCTACTTGTGTAGCCCTTTGTCGCCATTTGATCTCATCAAAATATGATGTTTTACCACATTAAATTTACCAAAGTCTCTGTTATAGGATGATGTGCAAGATCGTCTTCATGCATTCAAATCATAAATATTGTATCCACCGGTTCCTCCACACAGTGCCGTGATCTGCGCTATGGATGAAGACTATAGTGTTTTTCTTCCAGTAAGTTAGGTTTTTGGGTTATTTTCTTCAGAGCCATCCTCTTCGTATCTACCTTTGAGGTCTAAATTTAGACGACGGCAAAGACTACGATGGTGATGATGGAGATCGAGCCACAAAACCTCCTGTGAGCATTGCGCCCTCAGATTGGATCACCTCAACCTCTGAAAATGGTCTCCTCTCTGATTTTCTCTTCTACTACAACCTCATTGTATAGTTTAACTTCTCAACTGATATCTTCTAGATTTATTTCCCAAAAAGACACCTCTTGCAATGTCTCCTCCAGTCCGAACGCATCTTTACCAATGACCGGGCATACCTTGAGCAGTGTAAGGGTGTTCTCATAGGGCGGCTGCCCCGCATCCACCCCGTCCTCTTTCTTTTGTCCTCATTTTGTTCACAATCTTGCCGATTTCCTCTCCTGGTCCGAATGCTATCGTTCTTATCTTTTATGTCGGCATGTTATCATTGGCTGGTAGTAACCTTGTTTCTTTATACTTAAATGTTGTCAGCATTATTTAATAACCCACTTGTCCTTATTTGGTCTCACTACATTGCCCGCCATCGAATTCATGAGTTCGGTTCTTTTGGTGATGAGCTTCTTAACGCTGCCACTAATGTAGCGCAAGGAGGACTCCATTCCTCCCTACTATTTATGTTTCCTTTTTGAAGCAGTATGAGTGGTTGAGGCTCTCTGTGCCTGGTTATGGTGTCTACGACGAGGAAGACAGCTTTTGCGCGAAGTGGACCAGATGCGAGTAAACTCGGAGAAGGGAGGTTGGTTTCGGGACGAACCGCCAAGTCGAGTGACTGAGGTGCCCAGTTCAGCCTTCGAGGAGGTGCAAGTGAGGGAACACCTCTCAGCTTTGGCTAGCCTTCATTATAACGTCATCTACTTTCATGTCGGTGCGTTGATGTCCGTGTTACGTACACTTTGTTAGTAGTTAGTGTGATATAAATTATCATATTGGGGCGCCACAATGCATCATCATCTACACTCTACCCCCAATGCATTAAACGACTGCATTTCCTTGCCCATGTCTGTCCGTTTTAGTCTTCACCCCTTCACTCATCCACCTCGAACAGAGCGTTATACACTTTCTGGCTATTTCAACCCCATAATTGTTTGATGGTGAAGCAGGCTACTAAAAAGGCAAATTGAATGGCGCTTGGAGTAGGATGGGGGTCCGTTGGATATATTTTGATTATTTGTCGTTTCTTCGTCGCAGATTTTGGTAATTTATATGGATGACTAAGGAAAATGTTTAAGCACAGGACCCGCAATGCACTTTTGGAGTGGGGAGGTTGGCCAATTCTACTGAGGCAACCTCGGACAGACCGCGCTTTTCATGGATTTTAATGGTCCTTTTGATTTAATAATGAAATAGTGTCCATGTTTTGTCCAACATAATAACGTAATCTTTCAACTCAGTGCATCCATCAACTTTTCTGTGCTCGTCAAAAACGGATGATTGCATTGGGACTTGTCATTGTTCAGGCTTCATAAACTGAGGGAAAGGGTTGCTGCCAAGGCATCCTTGGTTGCGCTGTCTGAACTATCCTCCGAAGACCTTCAGTCAGTGCGCATACTCTTGTCTAATTGTCAGTACTGCGTGAATGAGGCCGAGAAAACCCTTGGAGATGAATCCACTAAATCGACGGTATCGATTTCGGTTCCCAAGGTGCCTGAATTGGCGTCTAAAGTGGAAGAGAGGGGCAAACTGTTACCACTGGATTTTGAACAACCGCCCGGTGAAGATGAGGTAGGTCTCGTTAAAACCGAAAGCGTTATGCGCCATAAAGAAGGTGTGCAAGACTAGTCTTAGGACCGTTTTTGAATTTTCTGGCACGTACTTTTCACTTCTCATGGTGGGATATTTCTGCTTCTTGAGATGCTATTGTTACATTAAACTGGAGGAACAGTTGGCTTGACAGATAGGGAAGAGAAAATGGACTCGCGACAAGACTAATTACTGTCCTTGTCTTCACAGTTTTGGACTAAAATGCTTAAATAAGCCCTTGGATGACTTTCGTGGGCTCGATATCCGTGGCCATTCTACCCCAATTCAATTTAGATATAATATTCTCTGGTCGGGGCTTTTACAAAGGCTATATAAATGGATTCGTCTGTCCCCCCCGTCCCCTCATCTCTCCTCCCCTCCCCAAACAGAAACGCTGCATCCTTTTTATTTACCCACTGTGTAAATTCGCTACTACCGAAAGAGGAGTCTAACCCTATTCCAATAATGGAATAGGAGGACATCTTTTTTTCTCTCTCCTCCTCTTTTCCGGCTTTAAACAATTGAACTATGATGGTGGAAGAATTGTAGGTCTAGTATTACCTCTGGTTGGCTTGACTGAATGAATGATTTTCCCTCTTTCTTGTTTTCTTTATTTCCCCTTTTATCTTAGAGAGGTGAATCACTTGGTTCCAGTTTTTTCTTCCCCTCTTTCATTTTTTTGCATATTGTTTGGAATTCCGGGCTGGTGCACATCTGTTTCATCGGAGTACTCGCATTGGTAGATACGTATTTAATAATTAGTGTCTACCCTCTGAGAAGAAAAAAATTTCCGCTTTTTTTTCATGGAGGTATAAACACTTGGTCTTGTCATCTACTTGTCTCTATGACTGACACACACTTTGTCAAGCTTAAAGCTGTCACGATGTCGTTAATAGCTTTTCTGTGGCCTCTTCTATAAAACAATGCAGTGCTCTCCCTTCCTTCCTTCCCTGTGGTTGTGGCCGTAGGCGATTGAACGTTCCAAGCCCTCTAAATCTGTTCCACAAACCCACCCTAGAGAAGGTGGTACTTTGTCTCCCATTCTGAATACACGCTTAGACAGCGGCGGTTTTTATCCTCCTGGCTACAGTAGACTATCCTATCCTGATCACAGATTGCTGTCGGTGACAAGTGGTCACCTCACTTGAATTGGAAACACTCAAGACTGGATGGTATCCCGACTCTTTTGACGTCTTTTGAATAGGACATTTAATGTTAAATGCCTTCCTACTGCGAGGTAAAAGTGGTTCTCTTAACCACGTGGCATCCCTCCTTGATTGTGAATGAATAAGGTGGGTTAAAAAGGTTTTGAAAAGTACCTTTGTATAGGTATTTCTGGACTAAGTTTTTCCTGACAGAAGTGGCAACTGCCTCCTTAAAATGGTGGGATTTCTGTACTTTTTTTGGAGGTAAACTTTCGGGGAAGAATCAAGGGAGGATGGTAGCTTTCTTTTTCTCTATTCCAACCTTCGGATCGACGGAGAATGGTGCCTTAGTCAAGGGAAGGGGATAGGATGGGGCAAATTTGGAAAACGCAAGTTGCTTTGGCTCATGCAACATGCGGTACGCCGACTTTTGCCTTAACTTTTCTTTAAGGATAATCATTTATTTACGCTATTGTTCATCGTGAAGGTGGTTTGTGTCAAGAAGCCAGATTTGTATTTCACAAAGAAGCTCCAGCTTGATTTGGAATTTTCTTCATTGCAAACGATAGGGAATTTTTTCGTTACTAGAGTAATTTTCTTTAAAAGGTGCGTATATTTTTTCGGAAAAAGTTGCTACATTGCACCGGCATTAGATAATGCTACTTATTGCATTATAAGTAGTTCATTGATTGACTAGTTTTTGGTTCCCTTTTTGGGTAGTTTAGGCTCCTGTACATGTTCGCTTTTCTGCGACCTTGAGAAGAAGGAGGGTTGTGGATCTTTTATCTGTAGTGGTCATTTGCGAGCTAGTTTGCACTAGGAAATTGAGTATATATTTTACGCGAGGACTTCGACTTGCTTTGGAATCTCATTCACTAAAGTCAAACGAGAAGCAACATATCTTTTTCTGGGAATAGTTTCTTCAGCGAACAAATGTGTATTTTTGGAGATGAATAGTATTATCTTGTGTCAGTAATGGCTGGAGCCACTTATTGTGTTATAAGTGGTTTATCGGTCGAATGGATTTTAGCTCTTATCTATTAGTCCCTAGACCCGTCCTTTTTTATGCCGCTTTGATGATGTGTGATGTTTCGGGTTCTCAAAGCCCTAGTACACCATACCAGGGCGATGGAAAATTCGTTATTTAACGTACCGAAGGGATGAGGGGTTATAGATCATGTCACAGGATGAAATTACAAGCTGTAATCGTCACATCACGATGGTGCGTTTCACTGACCTGAATTTTATGCTGAGAGGGATGAAAATCATTTCTCTCACGATTACAAAACACAATCTTAATGACATTTTCACCATGGCACCGCTGATGCTATCCTTTCACGGCAAAGAAAACCCATGTGGGTTCCCGTGGGTTGCCGATTTTGACGTTCCCTTTACGTTTGGCCTACGGCTCCCACTATCTCCATTCTCCTCAACCCGTGTGCTCTCTTATTGACCTATTTAAAGTTGGGCAAAGTATTTTAATCTCTAATAATGTGTTTGTTTCGTCATTTTTTAGCAGAAGGCATACCTTAACCGATCATTGGTGCATATTGTCGTAGCTTCAGTTTGGTTCGCATTTCAAGGAGTGATTCCATATTTCCTAAATCAGAGAAGGTAGCGATTGTGCTGGATAAGTGACTTCCCTAAAGGCTATAACAACTTGGCCTACTTCGCCTCTCTTACTTTCCAAGGTTGTAGACTGCTCGAGGTAATTAGGTTCTTCATATGTAATCATCCCTTTAAGGATCACCCTCCCCTTGAACTCTGCATTTCACTCACAGTCCATCTAACTACCGACGACATTCTCACAGTATTGATTGGGTCTTTGAGTCTCTTTGCCAAATTGGAAGTGGAGAAGGGAGAGGACTGCCATCTTTTACTTGTTTACTTCTTTTTATGTATTCGATTTTAGTGTCTTGAGGCAATTGTTGAAGCTGAAGATCTACAGGCTGGAGGAGAGGAGAGTCTCTACGATGACCTCGATTACTTAGGTCAACCGGTTGGCAAAGCCGAGGTAAGTTTATTCCCCCACTCCTCTCTTTTACTACTTCGCTGCAGAATTGCGAGTGGGGTCCAGTTCTGGAATTATTGCAGTATTGTAGATGTTTGTCTCGGCGATTGCAACAACATTACGGAGGTGATGGGTACAGTGGTAATGGGGTGACGTTGAAAGAACTACGACAGTGTAGCCAACAAAAACAGATAGAGAGGTCATTAAGTTTCCCTTGTAAGACGGGAACGAAGGTGCACTTGTCCTCCTCCCCTTGCTTCCATGGTCTATTGGCCAGGAGCGAGTCTAGTGCAGAAGTTAACCTTCACTGTTTAACAGGTAGAGGGTGTTATTTTTTGGTACCTCTATCTCGCCGATTGTGAAATGAGGCGGTTAACTACGTATGGTTAACATCTAACAAGGACTGCCAATCACATTCCCCCAAAGTACGTGACCTCGTCTCTCCTCTTGTGCTAACCTCCTGTTTGCTCTGGTTTTGGAATTCCAGAGATTTAACTATTTCTGCCTACCCTTCAACGACCACTTTTGGACAAGTTTTATTTTGGGTTGATTCCACCTACAAACTAGAAGTGACATTTGGTTTTGCTTTCACTAAGGCTTATCAATCTTAATGCCAAAGCCGCGATCGTGAAACGGAGGGGGTAAAGAAAAGTAGGCGACTTTCATATCTTTCCATCCGAAAGGACGTTGACGAGGCACGCGGGCAGAGCGTCTATCTCTCACTACTTCAGATTTACTAACTTCAATGTTCAACTGGAGGAGGGTAGGAATTATGACCTTTAGGGGCTGTCAAAAGGTGATACACTCATTTGCCATTCCTCCTGTGTCTACCTTCCAAGCTTCGGGCAACTGTGCCTGATTCACCAGTGCTCTCAATTATGCGGTACCACTTACTGGGGGAATATGTAAACCGAAGTCACGTAAGTGTGACGCTGTAACCTTATCAAGTCTTATTATAACTATTAGAGCCTTACAGCTGTGTTAAGGCTTGGCAACGACCGCTAAATTCTTTATCATTTTGGGATACGGAAGTTTGACTGGAATGTCAGGGCTCGGAGGAGTATTGCCTTTTTATTTACTTGGGAAAACTAGGAGACAAGGCAGGTAGACCGGTGAGTAAAATTCAAAGTGAAACCTGGGGAAGCTACTAAGATGGTAATGACAAAGATACTAAATATCTATTTTAATGGACGTTTTCTTAGTCAATTTGGAGTTGAAACCAGTGAACTATATCTTATGATGAAATGGTCCTTCGGCTCCGCTGCATCTATGCTTTGTATGTGCTCTCCCTCTCCATCCTTCTCTCATTCTGTGACCTTTTTGTCGAGGAAATTTCACAGCTCTCATCACGGGAAAGGGACGAAGGGAAGATCACCACTCCTAGGAGTAGGAAATGCA